>NC_086451.1:343720517-343943017 GCF_028390025.1 Pseudophryne corroboree | reverse complement strand
GCGCCCGATTAGGAAAGCCCAATAAAGGTCCGGATATAACACAAGCAGCATACAAATGGATGGTGGGTGGTCTGAAGTAACACCTGACGCGTTTCGCTGCAGTGCCTGTAGCTTTTTCAAAGGTCTTTGAAAAAGCTGCAGGGACTGCAGCGAAACGTGTCGGGTGTTACTTCAGACCACCCACCATCCATTTGTATGCTGCTTGTTTTATATCCGGACCTTTATTGGACATTCCTAATCGCATGCAGACGCACTTTGATGCACATCACTACCAACTGGTTCCACTGCTTATCCGCTCAGCATTGAGTCCACCGCACATCTGGTGAGGATTTGGGTCCCCAGCAACTTCCACCCATTTAAAAGGGACTTTTCTCCGGGACTTCTTCCTCCAGCGGCTTTCACAGTGGTAATGTTTATACAGGACTGTGCCATCAGTCCTCCAGTTATTCATCTGCACATTTACCATCTTTAAGTCCAACAAAAATAAGGAACGGACACTCATTACAGCAGCCTTTGTGGTGGTTCTGGTTGTTTTATATACATTTTATTAGTGTAATCAGTATGTCAAATGTATTGTCAGTCATTTATTAAATTGAATGTTTTTTACCCTCAATCCATTCATCTTCGTTAGCTCTTCTAGAAAATTTCCCATACATATTTGTATCAAATTCTTCATTGAAGCGCTGCTATCCTCTTATTCTTTTTTTGGGGATATTTAGTACCTGTTGCTTAGACTCATCTAAGAGAGAGATGGGGTAACCCCTTTGTGCAAACTTCTCTTGAACTCGGTTTAAGGCTGGCTCCAATGTGCTAATGTCACTCGTAATTCTAGCTGCCCTCAGCATTTGTGTCTTAGGAAGCGCTTTCTTTAAAGAAGGCGGATGGCAACTACCGTAGTGTAATAAAGTGTTGCTATCCGTGTTCTTATGGTACAATTCTGTAGAGATAGCTCCATTCTCAATCCTGACAGTTACGTCTAAGTAGTGGATCTTCTCACAGCTATATTGAAATGTAAACTTCACTGGATGTTCTAGGGCATTAATCCCCTCAATAAATTGCACCAGTTCACTTTCTGATCCAGTCCAGATCAGGAAGAGATCATCTATGTATCTCGTGTACATCATGATCTTCCGATATATTCTCTGATCTGAAAAAAATAAGATTTTACTCACCGGTAAATCTATTTCTCGTAGTCCGTAGTGGATGCTGGGACTCCGTAAGGACCATGGGGAATAGCGGCTCCGCAGGAGACTGGGCACAACTAAGAAAGCTTTAGGACTAACTGGTGTGCACTGGCTCCTCCCACTATGACCCTCCTCCAGACCTCAGTTAGGATACTGTGCCCGGAAGAGCCGACACAATAAGGAAGGATTTTGAATCCCGGGTAAGACTCATACCAGCCACACCAATCACACCGTATAACTCGTGATACTATACCCAGTTAACAGTATGAACATAACAGAGCCTCTCAACAGATGGCTCAACAATAACGCTTTAGTTAACAATAACTATATACAAGCATTGCAGACAGTCCGCACTTGGGACGGGCGCCCAGCATCCACTACGGACTACGATAAATAGATTTACCGGTGAGTAAAATCTTATTTTCTCTAACGTCCTAAGTGGATGCTGGGACTCCGTAAGGACCATGGGGATTATACCGCTCCCAAACGGGCGGGAGAGTGCGGATGACTCTGCAGCACCGAATGAGAGAACTCAAGGTCCTCCTCAGCCAGGGTATCAAATTTGTAGAATTTTGCAAACGCGTTTGCCCCTGACCAAGTAGCAGCTCTGCAAAGTTGTAAAGCCGAGACCCCTCGGGCAGCCGCCCAAGAAGAGCCCACCTTCCTCGTGGAATGGGCTTTTACAGATTTAGGCTGCGGCAGGCCGGCCGCAGAATGCGCAAGCTGAATTGTGCTACAAATCCAGCGAGCAATAGTCTGCTTCGAAGCAGGAGCACCCAGTTTGTTGGGTGCATACAGGATAAATAGCGAGTCAGTCTTCCTGACTCCAGCCGTCCTGGAAACATAAATTTCCAAGGCCCTGACTACATCCAGTAACCTGGAGTCCTCCAAGTCCCTAGTAGCCGCAGGCACAATAGGTTGGTTCAAGTGAAAAGCTGATACCACCTTAGGGAGAAACTGGGGACGAGTCCTCAATTCTGCCCTATCCATATGGAAAATCAAATAGGGGCTTTTACATGACAAAGCCGCCCATTCTGACACTCGCCTAGCCGAAGCCAAGGCCAAAAGCATGACCACTTTCCACGTGAGATATTTTAACTCCACGGTTTTAAGTGGCTCAAACCAATGTGACTTCAGGAAACCCAACACCACGTTGAGGTCCCACGGTGCCACTGGAGGCACAAAAGGAGGCTGAATATGCAGCACTCCCTTAACAAATGTCTTAACTTCAGGCAGTGAAGCCAGTTCTTTTTGGAAGAAAATCGACAGAGCCGAAATCTGGACCTTAATGGAACCCAGTTTTAGGCCCATAGTCACCCCTGACTGTAGGAAGTGCAGAAATCAACCCAGCTGAAATTCCTCCGTTAGGGCCTTCCTGGCCTCACACCACGCAACATATTTTCGTCATATGCGGTGATAATGTTGTACGGTTACATCTTTTCTAGCTTTAATGAGCATAGGAATGACTTCCTCCGGAATACCCTTTTCTTTTAGGATCCGGTGTTCAACCGCCATGCCGTCAAACGCAGCCGCGGTAAGTCTTGGAACAGACAGGGCCCCTGCAGCAGCAGATCCTGTCTGAGCGGCAGAGGCCATGGGTCCTCTGAGATCAATTCTTGAAGTTCCGGGTACCAAGTTCTTCTTGGCCAATCCGGAACAATGAGTATAGTTCTTACTCCTCTTTTCCTTATTATCCTCAGTACCTTGGGTATGAGAGGAAGAGGGGGGAACACAAACCGACCGGTACACCCACGGTGTCACTAGAGCGTCCACAGCTATCGCCTGAGGGTCCCTTGACCTGGCGCAACATTTTTCTAGCTTTTTGTTTAGGCGGGACGCCATCATGTCCACCTGTGGCCTTTCCCAACGGTTTACAATCAGTTGGAAGACTTCTGGATGAAGTCCCCACTCTCCCGGGTGGAGGTCGTGCCTGCTGAGGAAGTCCGCTTCCCAGTTGTCCACTCCCGGAATGAACACTGCTGACAGTGCTAACACGTGACTTTCCGCCCATCGGAGAATCCTTGTGGCTTCTGCCATCGCCGTCCTGCTTCTTGTGCCGCCCTGTCAGTTTACATGGGCGACTACCGTGATGTTGTCTGACTGGATCAGAACCGGCTGGTTTTGAAGCAGGGGTTTTGCCTGACTTAGGGCATTGTAAATGGCCCTCAGTTCCAGAACATTTATGTGTAGGGAAGTCTCATGACTTGACCAAAGTCCTTGGAAGTTTCTTCCCTGTGTGACTGCCCCCCAGCCTCGAAGGCTGGCATCCGTGGTCACCAGGACCCAGTCCTGTATGCCGAATCTGCGGCCCTCTTTGAGATGAGCACTCTGCAGCCACCACAGCAGAGACACCCTGGTCCTTGGAGACAAGGTTATCAACCGATGCATTTGAAGATGCGATCCGGACCATTGGTCCAACAGGTCCCACTGAAAGGTTCTGGCATGGAACCTGCCGAATGGAATTGCTTCGTAGGAAGCTACCATCTTTCCCAGGACTCGCGTGCAGTGATGCACCGACACCTGTTTTGGTTTCAGGAGGCCTCTAGAATCCAACCGTGCTGGTGTAGCACCTCCTGAGATAGTGCTACGCCGACCAACAACTGCTCCCTAGACCTCGCCTTTATCAGGAGATCGTCCAAGTATGGGATAATTAAAACTCCCTTTTTTCGAAGGAGTATCATCATTTCGGCCATTACCTTGGTAAATACCCTCGGTGCCGTGGACAGGCCGAACGGCAACGTCTGGAATTGGTAATGACAATCCTGTACCACAAATCTGAGGTACTCCTGGTGAGGATGGTAAATGGGGACATGCAGGTAAGCATCCTTGATGTCCAGTGATACCATGTAATCCCCCTCTTCCAGGCTTGCAATAACCGCCCTGAGCGATTCCATCTTGAACTTGAATTTTTTTATATATGTGTTCAAGGATTTCAAATTAAAATGGGTCTCACCGAACCGTCTGGTTTCGGTACCACAAACATTGTGGAATAGTAACCCCGTCCTTGTTGAAGTAGGGGCACCTTGACTATCACTTGCTGGGAATACAGCTTGTGAATTGCCTCTATCACAGCCTCCCTGCCTGAGGGAGTTGTTGGCAAGGCAGATTTGAGGAAACGGCGGGGGGGAAATGTCTCGAATTCCAGCCTGTACCCCTGAGATACCACTTGAAGGATCCAGGGATCTACTTGTGAGCGAGCCCACTGATTGCTGAAGTTTTTGAGACGGGCCCCCACCGTACCTGGCTCCGCCTGTTGAGCCCCAGCGTCATGCGGCGGACTTAGAAGAAGAAGCGGGGGAGGACTTTTGTTCCTGGGAACTGGCTGTATGCTGCAGCTTTTTTCCCCTACCTCTGCCTCTGGGCAGAAAGGACGCACCTCTACCCCGCCTGCTCTTTTGGGGACGAAAGGACTGTACCTGATAATACGGTGCTTTCTTTGGTTGTGAGGGGACATGTGGTAAAAATGCTGACTTCCCAGCCGTTGCTGTGGACACTAGGTCTGAAAGACCATCCCCGAACAACTCCTCACCCTTATAAGGCAAAACTTCCATGTGCCTTTTAGAATCTGCATCACCTGTCCACTGCCGAGTCCATAACCCTCTCCTGGCAGAAATGGACAGTGCACTTATTTTTGATGCCAGCCGGCAAATATCCCTCTGTGCATCTCTCATGTATAAGACAGCGTCTTTAATATGCTCTATGTTTAGCAATATAGTGTCCCTGTCTAGGGTGTCAATGTTTTCTGACAGGGAATCTGACCACGCAGCTGCAGCACTGCACATCCATGCTGAAGCAATAGCTGGTCTCAGTATAATACCAGTGTGTGTATATATAGCCTTCAGGAGAGCCTCCTGCTTTCTATCAGCAGGTTCCTTCAGGGCAGCCGTATCCGGAGACGGTAGTGCCACCTTTTTTGATAAGCGTGTAAGCGCTTTATCCACCTTAGGGGGTGTTTCCCAACGTGACCTATCCTCTGGCGGGAAAGGGTACGCCATTAGTAACTTTTTAGAACTTACCAATTTTTTTTCTGGGCAAGCCCACGCTACTTCACACACTTCATTTAATTCTTCAGAAGGGGGAAAAACTACTGGGAGTTTTTTCTCTCCAAACATAATACCCTTTTTTGTGGTACCTGGGGTCACATCAGAAATGTGTAAAACATTTTTCATTGCCTCAATCATGTAACGAGTGGCCCTATTGGACATTACATTAGTCTCTTCGTCGTCGACACTGGTATCAGTATCCGTGTCGACATCTGTGTCTGCCATCTGAGGTAGCGGGCGTTTTAGAGCCCATGATGGCCTTTGAGACGTCTGGGCAGGCACGAGCTGAGAAGCCGGCTGTCCCGCATTTGGCATGTCATCAAATTTTTTATGTAAGGAGTCGACACTTTCACGTAATTCCTTCCACAAGTCCATCCACTCAGGTGTCTGCCCCGCAGGGGGTGACAACACATTTATAGGCATCTGCTCCGCCTCCACATAAGCCTCCTCATCAAACATGTCGACACAGCCGTACCGACACACCGCACACACACAGGGAATGCTCTGACAGGAGACAGGACCCCACAAAGCCCTTTGGGGAGACAGAGAGTATGCCAGCACACACCAGAGCGCTATATAATACAGGGATTAACTAAATTATATCCCCTTATAGCTGCTATATATGTATATTGCGCCTAAATTTAGTGCCCCCCCTCTCTTTTTTACCCTTCTGTAGTGTAGACTGCAGGGGAGAGCCAGGAAGCTTCCTTCCAGCGGAGCTGTGAGGGAGAAATGGCGCCAGTGTGCTGAGGGAGATAGCTCCGCCCTTTTTAGGCGGACTTTTCTCCCGCTTTTTTATGGATTCTGGCAGGGGTATTTATCACATATATAGCCTCTGGGGCTATATATTGTGATGATTTTGCCAGGCAAGGTGTTTATATTGCTGCTCAGGGCGCCCCCCCCCCCAGCGCCCTGCACCCATCAGTGACCGCAGTGTGAGGTGTGCAAGAGGAGCAATGGCGCACAGCTGCAGAGCTGTGCGCTACCTTGTTGAAGACGGGAGTCTTCTGCCGCCGATTTTCCGGATCACTTCTTGCTTCCGGCTCTGTAAGGGGGCCGGCGGCGCGGCTCCGGGACCGAATTTCAATGGCCGGTTCCATGCGGTCGATCCCTCTGGAGCTAATGGTGTCCAGTAGCCTAAGAAGCCCAAGCTACCACCAGTTAGGTAGGTTCGCTTCTTCTCCCCTTAGTCCCTCGCTGCAGTGAGTCTGTTGCCAGCAGATCTCACTGTAAAATAAAAAACCTAAAATATACTTTCTCTCTAGGAGCTCAGGAGAGCCCCTAGTGTGCATCCAGCTCAGCCGGGCACAAGATTCTAACTGAGGTCTGGAGGAGGGTCATAGTGGGAGGAGCCAGTGCACACCAGTTAGTCCTAAAGCTTTCTTAGTTGTGCCCAGTCTCCTGCGGAGCCGCTATTCCCCATGGTCCTTACGGAGTCCCAGCATCCACTTAGGACGTTAGAGAAAAGAATTTCTGTTCCTGTTCGAACATAAAAACATTGGCGTACGATGGGGACACATTCGTCCCCATTGCACAGCCAGTGCACTGCAGGAAATATTTACCATTGTGAAGAAAGAAATTATGCGTCAATACAAATTCCAACAACTCTAAAAACAATGGAATATCAAAATCAATGAACTGGTTAGCATATAAGAAACTCTTCATACATTCCAACCCCATGGAGTGCGGTATGATGGTGTATAAGTTCTTAACATCCAAGGTGCACAGCAATGCTCCAGTTGGTATATTACACAATCCCTCAAGTGAAAAAGGATTGAATAGGTGCCGCACAGGACTACAATTAATCTTTTTGTAAAGGGCTCTTTATGAAATTTGTCCCTTGTGACCAACAGTGCATTTACATAAGGAATGCCTGTAAATGGTATTCAAGGAGTTTGTTGTGGTTGGTGGTGCACCCAGAGTCAATAATACTTAGTATTGTTTGAGGAGGAAAAGAGAGACTCTATGTTGGGGCACGCTTAAATAAAACTTAACTTTTAATTAGAATAAGATAGAATATAGTACCTTGACAAACACACATATATATGTATACACCTATAGTCCTAAAAGAGAAGGACAAAAAAGGAGGGAGATTCTGAATCTCTCTCTACTGTTCTCATGGAAATCTGAAAATAGATTCTGAGAGATTATAATAGTTAAAGAAAAACTTGAAAATAAACATTCTTAATGATGTAATAAGTGAGGTGATAGTGACACCTAAGATGAAAATATCAAAATTGATTTCTACATAACAAGAAAACAGAGTTTCTGATAAGAATCACAATGGCATAGGATGTAACAGCAGTTTTTAGTAAACTTAGAGGTATAGGTCTATTGACCAATGCCAATTGTGATGAATTTATCCTGGTATCCTAGTAGGAGGTAAATTGCCAATTCTAACTTTCTCGAATCTGAAATCAGATGCACATTATTGCTCCAATACTCCAGTTTCATGTACACAGATAATAATATATTTAACAAGTCTGTGATCAGACAATTAGGAGAGGGAAAAAAAGGGATGAAATTCAGTAAGGTCAAAGGTTGCTCCAGCACTTCTGCTTTTCACATTTGGATACAGGTGTCTGTTACTGCACCTGATATTCCCTAGTAGTCTCCCACCTAGGTACTATTCAGGCTCCTCACTGCTTAGCTTCCAAGATCAGGCGAGATTGGGCGTAACCAGAGAGATATGGCAGTAATATCACATGGATTGTGAATGAGAGAGTGTATGGTTATTGGCACATACCAAAAGAGCACTTCTACTATCCATTAGGATGCACAGTCTATCAGTTGTTGTCGTATTGCCAGGAATTTAGATGACTGGCCTTTTGGATGAGTGAGTGCTGAATGAGTGAGGTATAGGAAACAATTAAGTACAGGGCCCGCCCCCTGTTGTTCGCCGCACCATATAGTGATGGATAGTGGACGAGAGAGGCGGGTTGCCTGTGCTTGTAGAAAAAAGGGGTGGAATTACACAGATATCTTAAAGTTTTCTTAGGTAATCAAAGTTCCAAGATAGGGATCATATAATCATATATTGTCCTAGGTGAGAGTTTGTTTTTCTTGGAGCAACTGGGGTAGGTTTTAGAAATATAAAAAGGAGAACTGAATGTCAATAATGCAGTATATTACTTGTTTGTCACAATGATCGAAATAAAAGAAAAAAATGGCAAGAAAAGGGAATTCAGCAAGTTACCTGTTGGTAGATCAAAATTAAATATCAAATATCAAAATTTAACATAGGTGATACGATACCAGGAAAGATGGTGGGCTGAACCGTGCACTGTTCAGCACCACATAATATTTAATTTTGATCTACCAACAGGTAACTTGCTGAATTCCCTTTTCTTGCCATTTTTTTCTTTTATTTCGATCATTGTGACAAACAAGTAATATACTGCATTATTGACATTCAGTTCTCCTTTTTATATTTCTAAAACCTACCCCAGTTGCTCCAAGAAAAACAAACTCTCACCTAGGACAATATATGATTATATGATCCCTATCTTTGAACTTTGATTACCTAAGAAAACTTTAAGATATCTGTGTAATTCCACCCCTTTTTTCTACAAGCACAGGCAACCCGCCTCTCTCGTCCACTATCCATCACTATATGGTGCGGCGAACAACAGGGGGCGGGCCCTGTACTTAATTGTTTCCTATACCTCACTCATTCAGCACTCACTCATCCAAAAGGCCAGTCATCTAAATTCCTGGCAATACGACAACAACTGATAGACTGTGCATCCTAATGGATAGTAGAAGTGCTCTTTTGGTATGTGCCAATAACCATACACTCTCTCATTCACAATCCATGTGATATTACTGCCATATCTCTCTGGTTACGCCCAATCTCGCCTGATCTTGGAAGCTAAGCAGTGAGGAGCCTGAATAGTACCTAGGTGGGAGACTACTAGGGAATATCAGGTGCAGTAACAGACACCTGTATCCAAATGTGAAAAGCAGAAGTGCTGGAGCAACCTTTGACCTTACTGAATTTCATCCCTTTTTTTCCCTCTCCTAATTGTCTGATCACAGACTTGTTAAATATATTATTATCTGTGTACATGAAACTGGACTATTGGAGCAATAATGTGCATCTGATTTCAGATTCGAGAAAGTTAGAATTGGCAATTTACCTCCTACTAGGATACCAGGATAAATTCATCACAATTGGCATTGGTCAATAGACCTATACCTCTAAGTTTACTAAAAACTGCTGTTACATCCTATGCCATTGTGATTCTTATCAGAAACTCTGTTTTCTTGTTATGTAGAAATCAATTTTGATATTTTCATCTTAGGTGTCACTATCACCTCACTTATTACATCATTAAGAATGTTTATTTTCAAGTTTTTCTTTAACTATTAAAATCTCTCAGAATCTATTTTCAGATTTCCATGAGAACAGTAGAGAGAGATTCAGAATCTCCCTCCATTTTTGTCCTTCTCTTTTAGGACTATAGGTGTATACATATATATGTGTGTTTGTCAAGGTACTATATTCTATCTTATTCTAATTAAAAGTTAAGTTTTATTTAAGCGTGCCCCAACATAGAGTCTCTCTTTTCCTCCTCAAACAATACAATCCCTCAAGTGTTAATAGAAATTGTGTAGTGTCCTTCAAAAAAGTCCATTGTTTCATCACTAACGGCTGTAACAAAAAATCCCAAAACTGTGATATTGGCTGTAATAATGACCCACGGGCAGATATGATAGGTCTGCCCGGGGGGTTCACTGCATCCTTGTGCACCTTGGGAATAGTATATAAAATCGGAACTCTTGGGTGTGTTTGAGACAGCGCACTCAATAACTTATTGTTGATTAAGTCCTCTTTTAATGCTGTGGATAGAATTTTATCAAGATCATGTTTAAACGTCCCTGTCGGGTCTTGGGAGAGTCTTTTATATGTATAGCTGTCCGATAGTTGCTTGTCAATGTCCAGTATATACTTCTCAGTGTCCAAAATGACAATAGCTCCGCCCTTATCGGCCGGGCGGATTAAGATCTCCGGATTTGAAGCTAAAGCCTGGACAGCTATTTTCTGTTGCTTACTCAAATTGTGAAAATGCTTCTTTGAGGCAGCATCAAATTTACCCACTGACTCATCCAATAAACGAGAGAAAGTTTTTAACGATGGATTACTGGAGACTGGATCAAATTGGGATTTCGAGTACTTTCTATAGAAGCCATCATAACCATCATTTTTACCTGGTGGTTTGTGCTGGAAGAATTCTTTTATTCGCAATGAGCGGTTAAACCTATGTAAATCTATCTTCCAATTTAGGTCATTGTGTGGATTACTAGGGATGTAAGACAGTCCTTTATTGAGTACTGAGATTTCAACGTCACTCAATGTATAGGATAAGTTGAAAACTAGTTTTTGTGTTTGGTCTTGTTTGTGGGCGGTTTTGTAGAATCTTTTTGACTGCCCCCCCCCGGCGTATGGGCTTGGTCCAGGCTTGTCGTTTTTTGACCAGGTACCTTTGCTTACAGGGGTGTTCTGAAAAGAATGTGGATCATCGGAGTCATTGACATTGAAGTCACTGTCGCTATTAGATTTGTCTCTCCGCTGTCGTCTATCTCGCCATGATGGACGCGCGCGGTCCTGGAATCTACTGTTCCTAGCCTCAGTGCCTGAAAGCCATCTATAGACCCTTTGATCCTCATAATCTGTCTGGACCACATTCAACTTATTCTTCTTAAATTTAATTAATTCCTGTCTATACGTCTCACATTGATTTTCCAATTTTCCCCATAGGGCTTTATGTTTATCATCCAAGGTCGTTTTATGGGTCGCTTTAATCTCATTGATCTTCGTTTTAGATGACTGCAGTTCCTTTCCCGCTTCTTGGATAACCAAGAGCATAAGATCGAAACTGCATTTATTTAATATCGCAAACCACTGTCGGCAGAACTCTGCACTATTGCGACCAATCGTTGGGATGTTTCTGATTCTGAATCCTCGTGGGATAAGTTTAGCTCTATAGTAATCGGAAAGTGATGACCCATGTAAAAAGTAATCAGTTTACCGTTTCCTCCATTTATATAGTATTTGATATAGATCATCTGCTGTAGACAAGTCTACCTCTGATAATGGTGTATTTTGAAATAATATGGTCGAAGCCTGTTCCTCCGTGAAACTGATTGTCTCACCAATCCTCTTTTGTAGTCCTGCAAACGTAATTGGGTCCTGGGGAGAAGCTGTTAGTTCCATGCTGCAGATTATAAAGCAAGAAGCAATATTGCTAGCAGACCATAGAATATAAATCTCTGACTCCCTCTAGAGCGGTAGAGGCAATTGTCTTGTGCTCTAACCAAATGTAAAATATAGAATAAACAGTTCCGGTGCCACAGCACTGTGTGGATCCCTTGGCAATCCTCACCAATACAATATAGCAATAGCTTGGCACTCCGGATAAGATAGGCATATGCAGGGTGCCCTCCCCAACGAATAGACAGTCAACTAGTTTCTTATAAATAAGAAAAGGGCGGCACTCCAGTAAACATGTGAAAAAAAGTTCTTTAGTAGATACTCATGTGTCGTCGTCAACGTTTCAAGGCTCGCAGGCCTTTTCGTCAGGACGTATGTAACAGTGTCAAGTGAATACAGAGCAAGTCGTACAATTGCCATAAACATACCTTTTATATGATGTGGCTGTCTCCCGGGTACTGGCGTCCATCGTTCCCTCCCGCTCGGCAGCAGTGACGTACTTCCGACACGACGTCACCCAGGCGCCCGTCCGTCCCCGTTACTGAGCGTCCCTAACAACGGTTGCGGCTCTCCCCATGCCTCCCGTTGGTCCGACGTGCGCCACCCAGTGGACACCACAATAAAGTGCTTAGTGCATATCTATAATGTGAAAAAAAAAAATACATGTGAATACAAAGTGAACACTAACATAAGTGAATCAGTGAAATATTTAAAAAAATGTGCACTAATAACTATTAAAAAACATTAAAAAAGACAATAAGCAAGTCAAAAACAATTTTTGAGACTCTGTGATAGTGTAGGACCTGCATGAAGACGGGGGTACCTTGGCGAGCGGTTTGCAGGCTTCCGTGCATTGGCCAATTCACTAACTAAACCCCCATCATTTATTTATTGATGTAGTGAAAATGAGTGAGCTTGCTTTGGTGAGTGCTGAACTTTCTGTTTGTATATTGTTAAGTAGGTGACCATGGGCTACATGCACCCCACCCTATAAGTGGTGAGTGCAGACACTGCACCCCGCTTCTGGGGTTTTGAGTGCTGTAGTTTTATATTTGTTGGTGTGTATATATATATATATATATATATATATATATATATATATATATATATATATACATATACACATATATATACACACACACACACACACACACACATATACACACATACATACATACATGCATACATACATATACTGCCCAGGGCGCTCCCCCCCCAGCACCCTGCAGGCCGATGGTGTGTGCGGGAGCAGGGAGCGCAGCGCTACCGCTGTTACTCCCCCCTGCGGCACACTGGCGGGTGTACATAGCCGGTGCCCGGCCACCTAAATATGTCCACCCGCCAGTGTTTTAGACCCTCAGCAACATGCCCCCAGGGCGCTCCCCCCCAGCGCCCTGCACCCTGCCAGAGACGTTAGTGTGTGGGAGCATGGAGTGCATCGCTTCCGCTGCTGTTACCTCCGTTACTGAAGTCTTCTGTCGTCACTGAAGTCTTCTTTTCTTCCAATACTCACCCAGCTTCTTTCTTCAGGCTTCTGTGAGGGGATTGACGGCGCGGCTCCGGGAACAAGCAGCTAGGCGCACCAAGTGATCGAACCCTCTGGCGCTAATGGTGTCCAGTAGCCGAGAAGCAGAGCCTTTAAACTAAGAAGAAGTAGGTCTGACTTCTCTCCCCTCAGTCCCACGATGCAGGGAGCCTGTAGCCAGCAGGTCTGCCTGAAAATAACAAACCTAACAAAGTCTTTCAGAGAAACTCAGGAGAGCTCCTAGTGTGTGACCCATCACTCCTGGGCAAAAAGTCTAACTGAGGTCTGGAGGAGGGGCATAGAGGGAGGAGCCAGTTCACACCCAGTTTAAGTCTTTATAGTGTGCCCAAGCTCCTGCAGATCTGTCTATACCCCATGGTCCTTTTGGAGTCCCCAGCATCCTCTAGGACGTATGAGAAACAACGATTTGCACCACTTGTTACTAGACCTCTCCTCAATCAGGCGAACATCTCATTGCAGAATAACAATGGATCTTACTATTTAAAGAAAACCATCATACTACCATCACTCCAGTGAAATGGCAAAGACCATCCACGCTATCCCTCCTGGTAATCTGAATGTGTAAAACAACGCATGTAAACTTTTTTTTTTTCTTTTTTTTTATAACCGGGACAGGAGGAAAAGGCCCTGAACCTGACGCACCTCTGATATGGCCTCGCGTATTACCTCCCCTTCCAGAGGGGAAACGGTAAGATCTATTAGGAAAACAGTGAGGGGAAACATCTAACTCCAGACAGTCCCTCTCTGGATTCTACAAGTAACTCACGGGTCCTGGACTATTCCCGGACTAACTGAAAAGTAGTAGACTAGTCCACACCGGAGTGGGGTCCAGGCAGGTAGACTCAGCACCATGTGGTGGATGTGTGAGAAACAGAAAACGACATCTGCTTCTGCGAACCTAACAAGGCCGCAGAACACTTACCTTTTCACCCTCCATCTGCCCAGAAAGGAAAAAATAAGATTTTACTCACCGGTAAATCTATTTCTCGTAGTCCGTAGTGGATGCTGGGACTCCGTAAGGACCATGGGGAATAGCGGCTCTGCAGGAGACTGGGCACAACTAAAGAACGCTTTAGGACTGCCTGGTGTGCACTGGCTCCTCCCACTATGACCCTCCTCCAGACCTCAGTTAGGATACTGTGCCCGGAAGAGCTGACACAATAAGGAAGGATTTTGAATCCCGGGTAAGACTCATACCAGCCACACCAATCACACCGTATAACTCGTGATACTATACCCAGTTAACAGTATGAAATATAACTGAGCCTCTCAACAGATGGCTCAACAATAACCCTTTAGTTAGGCAATAACTATATACAAGTATTGCAGACAATCCGCACTTGGGATGGGCGCCCAGCATCCACTACGGACTACGATAAATAGATTTACCGGTGAGTAAAATCTTATTTTCTCTGACGTCCTAAGTGGATGCTGGGACTCCGTAAGGACCATGGGGATTATACCAAAGCTCCCAAACTGGCGGGAGAGTGCGGATGACTCTGCAGCACCGAATGAGCAAACTCTAGGTCCTCCTCAGCCAGGGTATCAAACTTGTAGACTCTTGCAAAAGTGTTTGAACCCGACCAAGTAACAGCTCGGCAAAATTGTAAAGCCGAGACCCCTCGGGCAGCCGCCCAAGAAGAGCCCCTTTCCTCGTGGAATGAGCTTTTACAGATTTAGGGTGCGGCAGTCCAGCCGCAGAATGTGCAAGTTGAATCGTGCTACAGATCCAGCGAGCAATAGTCTGCTTAGAAGCAGGAGCACCCAGCTTGTTGGGTGCATATAGGATAAATAGCGAGTCAGTTTTCCTGACTCCAGCCGTCCTGGAAACATATATTTTTCAGGGCCCTGACTACGTCCAGTAACTTGGAATCCTCCAAGTCCCAAGTAGCCGCAGGCACCACAATAGGTTGGTTCACATGAAACACTGATACCACCTTAGGAAGGAATTGGGAATGAGTCCTCAATTCCGCCCTATCCATATAAAAAAATCAGATAAGTGCTTTTGCATGATAAAGCCGCCAATTCTGATACACGCCTGGCCGACGCCAAGGCCAACAGCATGACCACTTTCCACGTGAGGTATTTTAGCTCCACGGATTTAAGTGGCTCAACCCAATGAGACTTCAGGAAATCCAACACCACGTTGAGAGGCACAAACGGGGGCTGACTATGCAGCACTCCCTTAACAAAAGTCTGAACTTCAGGCAGTGAAGCCAGTTCTATTTTGGAAGAAAATCGATAGAGCCGAAATCTGGACCTTAATGGAACCCAATTTTAGGCCCATAGTAACCTCTGACTGTAGGAAGTGCAGAAATCGACCTAGCTGAAATTCCTCCGTTGGGGCCTTCCTGGCCTCACAGCACGCAACATATTTCCGCCATATGCGGTGATAATGGTTTGCGCTCACTTCTTTCCTAGCTTTAATTAGCGTAGGGATAACTTCCTCCGGAATGCCCTTTTCCTTCAGGATCCGGCGTTCAACCGCCATGCCGTCAAACGCAGCCGCGGTACGTCTTGGAACAGACAGGCCCCCTGCTGCAGCAGGTCCTGTCTGAGCGGCAGAGGCCATGGGTCCTCTGAGATCATTTCTTGGAGTTCTGGGTACCAAGCTCTTCTTGGCCAATCCGGAACAATGAGTATAGTTCTTACTCCTCTCCTTCTTATTGTTCTCATTACCCTGGGTATGAGAGGCAGAGAAGGGAACACATACACCGACTGGTACACCCACGGTGTTACCAGAGCGTCCACCGCTATCGCCTGAGGGTCCCTTGACCTGGCGCAATATCTTTTTAGCTTTTTGTTGAGGCGGGACGCCATCATATCCACCTGTGGCCTTTCCCAACGGTGTACAATCATTTGGAAGACTTCTGGATGAAGTCCCCACTCTCCCGGGTGGAGATCGTGTCTGCTGAGAAAGTCTGCTTCCCAGTTGTCCACTCCGGGAATGAACACTGCTGACAGTGCTAACACATGATTTTCCGCCCATCTGAGAATCCTTGTGGCTTCTGCCATCGCCATCCTGCTTCTTGTGCCGCCCTGTCGGTTTACATGAGCGACCGCCGTGATGTTGTCTGACTGGATCAGCACCGGCCAGTGTTGAAGCAGGGTCTAGCCTGACTTAGGGCATTGTAAATGGCCCTTAGTTCCAGAATATTTATGTGTAGGGAAGTCTCCTGACTTGTCCATAGTCCTTGGAAGTTTCTTCCCGGTGTGACTGCCCCCCAGCCTCGAAGGCTGGCATCCGTGGACACCAGGACCCAGTCCTGTATGCCGAATCTGCGGCCCTCTAGAAGATGAGCACTCTGCAGCCACCACAACAGCGACACCCTGGCCCTTGGAGACAGGGTTATCCGCCGATGCATCTGAAGATGCGACCCGGACCACTTGTCCAACAGATCCCACTGGAAGATCCTTGCATGGAACCTGCCGAATGGAATTTCTTCGTAAGAAGCTACCATCTTTCCCAGGGCTCGCGTGCATTGATGCACAGACACCTGTATTTGTATTAGGAGGTCTCTGTCTAGAGACGACAACTCCTTGGACTTCTCCTCCGGGAGAAACCCTTTTTTCTTGTTCTGTGTCCAGAACCATACCCAGGAACAGTAGACGCGTCGTAGGAACCAGCTGCGACTTTGGAATATTCAGAATCCAGCCGTGCTGTTGTAGCACTTCCCGAGATAGTGCTACTCCGACGAACAACTGCTCCCTGGACCTCGCCTTTATAAGGAGATCGTCCAAGTACGGGATAATTATTTCGGCCATTACCTTGGTAAATACCCTCGGTGCCGGGGACAGACCAACGGCAACGTCTGGAATTGGTAATGACAAACCTGTACCACAATTTTGAGGTACTCCTGGTGAGGAGGGTAAATAGGGACATGCAGGTAAGCATCCTTGATGTCCAGTGATATCATGAAATTCTCCAGGCTTGCAATAATCGCCCTGAGCGATTCCATTTTGAACTTGAACCTTCGTATATAAGTGTTCAAGGATTTCAATTTTAGAATGGGTCTCACCGAACCGTCTGGTTTCGGTACCACAAACATTTTGGAATAGTAACCCCGGCCTTGTTGAAGGAGGGGTACCTTGATTTCACCTGCTGGAAGTACAGCTTGTGAATTGCCGCCAGTACTACCTCCCTTTCTCAGAGGGCAGCAGGCAAGGCTGATGTGAGGTAACGGCGAGGGGGAGTCGCCTCGAACTCCAGCTTGTATCCCTGTGATACTACTTGCAGTACCTAGGGATCCACCTGTGGGCAAGCCCACTGGTCCCTGAAGTTCCCGAGACGCGCCCCCACCGCACCTGTCTCCACCTGTGGAGCCCCAGCGTCATGCGGTGGACTCAGAGGAAGCGGGGGAAGATTTTTGATCCTGGGAACTGGCTGTCTGGTGCAGCTTTTTCCTTCTTCCCTTGTCTCTGTGCAGAAAGGAAGCGCCTTTGACCCGCTTGCTTTTCTGAAGCCGAAAGGACTGTACCTGAAAATACGGTGCTTTCTTAGGCTGTGAGGAAACCTGAGGTAAAAAAATTTCTTCCCAGCTGTTGCTGTGGATACGAGGTCCCAGAGACCACCCCCAAACAATTCCTCACCCTTATAAGGCAGAATCTCCATGTGCCTTTTAAAGTCAGCATCACCTGTCCACTGCCGGGTCTCTAATACCCTCCTGGCAGAATGGACATTGCCTTAATTCTGGATGCCAGCCGGCAAATATCCCTCTGTGCATCCCTCATATATAAGACGACGTCTTTAATATGCTCTATGTTAGCAAAATATTATCTCTGTCTAGGGTATTAATATTGACAGGGTATCAGACCACGCTGCAGCAGCACTATTCATGCTGAGGCAATTGCAGGTCTCAGTATAGTACCTGAGTGTGTATATACAGACTTCAGGATAGCCTCCTGCTTTTTATCAGCAGGCTCCTTCAAAGTGGCCGTATCCTAAGATGGCAGTGCCACCTTTTTTGACAAACATGTGAGCGCCTTATCAACCCTAGGGGATATCTCCCAACGTGACCTATCCTCTGGCGGGAAAGGGTACGCCATCAGTAACTTTTTAGAAATTACCAGTTTCTTATCGGGGGAACCCACGCTTCTTTACACACTTCATTCACTCATCTGATGGGGGAACAAAACACTGGCTGCTTTTTCTCCCCAAACATAAAACCCCTTTTATGTGGTACTTGGGTTCATGTCAGAAATGTGTAACACATCTTTCATTGCCGAGATCATGCAACGGATGTTCCTAGTGGATTGTGTATATGTCTCAATCTCGTCAACACTGGAGTCCGACTCCGTGTCGACATCTGTGTCTGCCATCTGAGGTAACGGGCGTTTTTTGAGCCCCTGATGGCCTTTGAGACGCCTGTGCAGGCGCGGGCTGAGAAGCCGGCTGTCCCACAGCTGTTTTACGTCATCCAGCCTTTTATGTAAGGAGTTGACATTGTCGGTTAATACCTTCCACCTATCCATCCACTCTGATGTCGGCCCCACAGGGGGCGACATCCCATTTATCGGCCTCTGCTCCACCTCCACGTAACCTTCCTCATCCAACATGTCAACACAGCCGTACCGACACAGCGCACACACACAGGGAATGCTCTGACTGAGGACAGGACCCCACAAAGTCCTTTGGGGAGACAGAGAGAGAGTATGCCAGCACACACCAGAGCGCTATATAATGCAGGGATTAACACTATAACTGAGTGATTTTTCCCCCAATAGCTGCTTGTATACACATATTGCGCCTAAATTTAGTGCCCCCCCTCTCTTTTTAACCCTTTGAGCCTGAAAACTACAGGGGAGAGCCTGGGGAGCTGTCTTCCAGCTGCACTGTGAAGAAAAAATAGCGCCAGTGTGCTGAGGGAGTTAGCCCCGCCCCTTTTTCGGCTGACTTTTCTCCCGCTTTTTTTCAGGAATTCTGGCAGGGGTAATTTATCACATATATAGCCCTGGGACTATATATTGTGATGATTTGCCAGCCAAGGTGTTTATATTGCTGCTCAGGGCACCCCCCCCCCAGCGCCCTGCACCCATCAGTGACCGGAGTGTGAGGTGTGCATGAGGAGCAATGGCGCACAGCTGCAGTGCTGTGCGCTACCTTGTTGAAGAACGAGGTCTTCTGCCGCCGATTTTCCAGGCCGCTTCTGGCTCTGTAAGGGGGACGGCGGCGCGGCTCCGATACCGAACGATCGAGGTCGGGTCCTGTGTTCGATCCCTCTGGAGCTAATGGTGTCCAGTAGCCTAAGAAGCCCAAACTATCTCCAGTCAGGTAGGTTCGCTTCTTCTCCCCTTAGTCCCTCGCTGCAGTGAGTCTGTTGCCAGCAGATCTCACTGTAAAATAAAAAACCTAAAATATACTTTCTTTCTAGGAGCTCAGGAGAGCTTCTAGTGTGCATCCAGCTCAGCCGGGCACAAGATTCTAACTGAGGTCTGGAGGAGGGTCATAGTGGGAGGAGCCAGTGCACACCAGGTAGTCCTAAAGCTTTCTTTAGTTGTGCCCAGTCTCCTGCGGAGCCGCTATTCCCCATGGTCCTTACGGAGTCCTAGCATCCACTTAGGACGTCAGAGAAAAAGAACGGCATCGAACTAGTTAAAGCGACTGCATCCCACAAAAGAATGCGTCACCAACTGTTGTGAGGGAATCTAACTCACCAAGTTAGATTTATCAGGAGTATCCGCCGAGATTGACTGAACTAAGATATCCCCAAACAGCGGCACACCGACCCAGGGAAAAAACTCCAGTATCTCTCGGAGTCAGCCTCAGCATTTCCCCGGCCACCTCCTGTATACGCACTGTAGCCTGCCGCCATATATAGAGAAAACCCCAACATAAGGAAAATCCCCCATCTCTGCAGTATAATTTTATCGGATGTCCTTCCGAATATAAACACTCCCTCATGTGCATGTAATGCAAATAAGTCCAAAGAATAGTAATAAAATATCACTTAGCTTCCTGTATCCGATTATTTGTGACAGGACGCCGTGTCAACCAGGAGTTGACTTTCACAGTATTCTCTCCGCCGTTGGAAAAGAATAAACATTCGGACTCCTTGAGAGGACGGGAGACCCACTCGTCACGGCCGACCAAGAGCTTTATCAACAGAGCGACCAGCACGAGAAAGAATACTATTACTTCAGCATTCATTATAAATCATAAGATGAATATACGTATTGTAATACACATATACACACATATCCTACCTATATATACACATAACATACATATAAGCGGATTGTCCGGAACCTTCGGGACCCAAGTGACATTAATGTGTTCTGAATGTGTATGACCATGTACTGAATCCGCAGTTGTGGCTCTACCAGGAAACATTATAGTCGACAGAAAACCTAGTAATCGTCGACAGCAGGGAGTAGTAACCAGTCAAAAATAAGATTTTACTTACCGGTAAATCTATTTCTCGTAGTCCGTAGTGGATGCTGGGGACTCCGTAAGGACCATGGAACAGACTGGCTCCGCAGGAGACAGGGCACCCCAAGAAAGAATCTGGATACTGGTGTGCTCTGGCTCCTCCCTCCATGTCCCTCCTCCAGACCTCAGCTAGAGAAACTGTGCCCGGAAGAGCTGACAGTACAAGGAAAGGATTTTGGAATCCAGGGCAAGACTCATACCAGTCACACCAATCACACCTTATAACTTGTGATAACCTTACCCAGTTAACAGTATGAACAGCAACGGAGCATCAGATCAACCCTGATGCAACCACAACATAACCCTTAGTTAAGCAATAACTATATACAAGTATTGCAGAAGAAGTCCGCACTTGGGACGGGCGCCCAGCATCCACTACGGACTACGAGAAATAGATTTACCGGTAAGTAAAATCTTATTTTCTCTAACGTCCTAGTGGATGCTGGGGACTCCGTAAGGACCATGGGGATTATAACAAAGCTCCCAAACGGGCGGGAGAGTGCGGATGACTCTGCAGCACCGAATGAGCAAACACAAGGTCCTCCTCAGCCAGGGTATCAAACTTGTAAAACTTTGCAAAAGTGTTTGAACCTGACCAAGTAGCCGCTCGGCAAAGCTGTAATGCCGAGACCCCTCGGGCAGCCGCCCAAGAAGAGCCCACCTTCCTTGTGGAGTGGGCTTTTACTGATTTTGGAAACGGCAATCCAGCCGCAGAATGAGCCTGCTGAATCGTGTTACAGATCCAGCGAGCAATAGTTTGCTTTGAAACAGGAGCACCCAGCTTGTTGGATGCATACAGGATAAACAGCGACTCAGTTTTCCTGACTCTAGCCGTTCTGGCTACATAAACCTTCAAAGCCCTGACCACATCCAGCAACTCGGAATCCTCCAAGTCACGAGTAGCCACAGGCACAATAGGTTGGTTCATATGAAAAGATGACACCACTTTTGGCAGAAATTGTGGATGGGTCCGCAATTCTGCCCTGTCCATATGGAAAACCAAATAGGGGCTTTTATGTGACAAAGCCGCTAATTCTGACACACGCCTAGCTGAAGCCAAGGCTAATAGCATGACCACCTTCCACGTGAGAAATTTTAACTCCACGGTTTTGAGTGGCTCAAACCAGTGTGACTTCAGGAAACTCAACACCACGTTAAGATCCCAAGGTGCCACTGAAGGCACAAAAGGGGGCTGAATATGCAGCACTCCCTTTACAACGTCTGAACTTCAGGAAGAGAAGCCAGTTCTTTTTGAAAGAAAATGGATAGGATCGAAATCTGGACCTTAATGGAACCCAATTTCAGGCCCAAAGTCACTCCCGACTGTAGGAACTGAAGGAAACGGCCCAGCTGGAATTCCTCCGTAGGGGCATTCCTGGCCTCACACCAAGCAACATATTTTCGCCAAATACGGTGATAATGTTGAGCCGTCACATCCTTCCTAGCCTCTATCAGCGTAGGAATGACCTCATCCGGAATGCCTTTTTCTGCTAGGATCCGGCGTTCAACCGCCATGCCGTCAAACGCAGCCGCGGTAAGTCTTGGAACAGACAGGGCCCCTGTTGCACAAGTCCTGTCTTAGAGGCAGAGGCCACGGGTCCTCTGTGAGCATTTCTTGCAGATCTGGATACTAAGTCCTTCTTGGCCAATCCGGAACAAAGAGTATTGTTCTCACTCCTCTTTTCCTTATGATTCTCAGCACCTTGGGTATGAGAGGAAGAGGAGAAATTACATAGACCGACGGGAACACCCACGGTGTCACCAGTGCGTCCACAGCTATCTCCTGAGGGTCTCTTGACCTGGCGCAATATCTCTGCAGCTATTTGTTGAGGCGGGATGCCTTCATGTCCACCTGTGGCAGTTCCCACCAACTTGCAATCTGCATGAAGACTTCTTGATGAAGTCCCTACTCTCCCGGGTGGAGGTCGTGCCTGCTGAGGAAGTCTACTTCCCAGTTGTCCACTCCCGGAATTTACACTGCTGACAGTGCGCTTATGTGATTCTCCGCCCAGCGAAGAATTCTGGTGGCTTCTACCATCGCCACCCTGCTCCTTGTGCCGCCTTGGCGGTTTACATGAGCCACTGCGGTGATATTGTCTGACTGAATAAGAACCGGTTGGTCGCGAAGCAGGGTCTCCGCTTGACTTAGGGCGTTGTATATGGCCCTTAGTTCCAGGATATTGATGTGAAGGCAAGTCTCCTGCCTTGACCACAGCCCTTGGAAATTTCTTCCCTGTGTGACTGCCCCCCACCCTCGGAGGCTTGCATCCGTGGTCACCAGGACCCAGTCCTGAATGCCGAATCTGCGACCTTCGAGAAGGTGAGCACTCTGCAGCCACCACAGGAGACACACCCTGGCCCTGGGGGATAGGGTGATTAACCGATGCATCTGAAGATGTGATCCGGACCACGTGTCCAGTAAGTCCCATTGGAAGGTCCTCGCATGGAACCTTGCCGAAGGGAATGGCCTCGTATGAGGCCACCCTCCTTCCCAGGACTCGAGTGCAGTGATGCACTGACACCTGTTTTGGTTTTAATAGATTCCTGACCAGTGTCACGAGCTCCTGAGCTCTCTCTATCGGGAGATAAACCCTTTTCTGGTCTGTGTCTAGGATCATGCCTAGGAGAGGCAGATGAGCTGTAGGAACCAACTGCGACTTTGGAATATATAGAATCCAGCCGTGTTGCCGTTACACTTCCAGAGAAAGTGATACGCTGTTCAGCAATTGCTCTCTTGATCTCACTTTTATGAGGAGATCGTCCAAGTACGTGATAATAGTGACACCTTGCTTCCGCAGAAGCACCATCATTTCCGCCATTACCTTGGTGAATATTCTCAAGGCCGTGGAGAGACCAAACGGCAACGTCTGAAATTGGTAATGACAATCCCGTACCGCAATTCTGAGGTACGCCTGATGAGGTGGATAAATGGGGACCTGAAGGTATGCATCCTTTATGTCCCGAGTCACCATAAAATCTCCCCCTTTCAGGCTTGCAATGACCGCTCTTAGCGATTCCATCTTGAACTTGAACCTTTTCAGGTATATGTTCAGGGATTTTAAATTCTATATAGGTCTGACCGAACCGTCTGGTTTCGGGACTACAACATGGTCGAATAATAACCCCCTCCTTGTTGAAGGAGGGGAACCTTGACCACCACCTGTTGAAGTTACAATTTGTGAATTGCAGTTAACACTATTTCCCTCTCGTGGGGGGAAGCCGGCAGGGCCGTCGGTGAGGGGGCATCTCCTCAAAGTCCAGCTTGTATCCCTGAGACACAATATCTATTGCCCAGGGATCTAACAGGGAGTGAACCCACTTGTGGCTGAACTTACGAAGGCGTGCCCCCACCGGGCCTAGCTCCGCCTGTGAAGCCCCAGCGACATGCGGTGGATTTTTGTAGAGGCCGGGGAGGACTTCTGTTCCTGGGAACTAGCTGTGTTGTGCAGCTTCTTTCCTCTGCCCCCGCCTCTGGCAAGAAAGGACGCACCTCGGACTTTTGTTTCTTTATTCGAAAGGCTGTATTTGATAATGTCGTGCTTTCCTAGGCTGTGCAGGAATATAAGGCAAAATATCAGAATTACCAGCTATAGCTGTGGAGACCAGGTCCGAGAACCCTTCTCCATATGCCTTTTAAGTCGGCATCATCTGTCCATTGCATATTCTACAGGACACGTCAAGCAGAAATCGACATAGCTTTGACTCTAGGACCCAGTATACTCATGTCTCTTTGGGCATGTTTTATATATACATATCTCTTAAGACAGCATCTTTAATATATATATATATATATATATATCTCTATATATACATATATATATCTATATACATACTAGGGTCTCAAACTCTGCTGATAAGGTACCTGTCCACGCTGCCACAGCGCTATAAACCCATGCCGACACAATCGCCGGTCTGAGTAGTGTACCAGAATGTGCACGCTATCTGCAGGATCCCTGAGAATAGCTGTTACGTCAGGGCTACCTTTTGGGCAAACGTGACACCCTAGGGGAAGAATCCCATCATATCCTGGCCCTAGTGGGGAAAGGATACTGCCTGAGAATTCTTTGTGGGAAACTGCAGTCTCTTGTCTGGAGATTCCCGCTCTTTTCATCATGAGAGGAGGGAAATTTACCTCAGCTTTCTTCCCCTTAAACATGTGTACCCTTGTGTCAGGGACAGATGAGTCATCAGTGATATGCAAATCATCTTTTATTACAATAATCATATATTGAATACTTTTCTGCCATTTTGGCTGTAACTTTGCATTATCGTAGTCGACACTGGAGTCAAACTCCATGTCGATATCAGTGTCTATTATTTTGGATAGTGAGCATTGAGAGACTCTAAAGGTCTCTGCGACATAGGGACAGACATGGGTAGATTTCCTGTCTGTTCTCTAATCTTTTGTGCAATAAATTCACCTTAGCACTTAATTACACATATCCAAACAGGTGTCGGCGTTGTCGACGGATACACCCTCTCACACACATATTTGCTCCATCTCCTCCTTAGGGGAGCCTTTTACCTCAGACATGTCGACAGACACGTACCGACACCACACACTCAGGGAATGCTCATCTGAAGACAATTCCCCCATAAGGCCCTTTGGAGAGACAGAGAGAGAGTATGCCAGCACACACCCCAGCGCTATTAACCCAGGAATAACACAGTAACTTAATGTTAACCCAGTAGCTGCTGTTTATATTGATTTTTGCGCCTAATTATGTGCCCCCCCTCTCTTTTTACCCTCTTCTACCGTGTAACTGCAGGGGAGAGGCTGGGGAGCTTCCTCTCAGCGGTGCTGTGAAGAAAAAACATGGCGCTGCTGAGTGCTGAGGAAGAAGCCCCGCCCCCTCGACGGCGGGCTTTTGTCCCGCTTTCATATACAATTTTGGCGGGGGCTCATACATATATACAGTGCCCAACTGTATATTATGCAAACTTTTGCCAAAGAGGTCTCTAATTGCTGCCCAGGGCGCCCCCCCCCCCCCTGCGCCCTGCACCCTTACAGTGACCGGAGTATGTGGGTGTAGTGTGGGAGCAATGGCGCACAGCTGCAGTGCTGTGCGCTACCTCATATGAAGACTGGAGTCTTCTGCCGCCGATTTCGAAGTCTTCTTGTTTCTTTCACCAGGCTTCTGTCTTCCGGCTCTGCGAGGGGGACGGCGGCGCGGCTCCGGGATCAGACGACAAAGGGTGAGATCCTGTGTACAATCCCTCTGGAGCTAATGGTGTCCAGTAGCCTAAGAAGCAGTACCTATCTTCAGAGAGGCGGGCTGCTTCTCTCCCCTCAGTCCCACGATACAGGGAGTCTGTTGCCAGCAGAGCTCCCTGAAAATAAGAATTTACTTACCGATAATTCTATTTCTCATAGTCCGTAGTGGATGCTGGGAACTCCGAAAGGACCATGGGGAATAGCGGCTCCGCAGGAGACTGGGCACAAAAGTAAAAGCTTTAGGACTACCTGGTGTGCACTGGCTCCTCCCCCTATGACCCTCCTCCAAGCCTCAGTTAGGATACTGTGCCCGGACGAGCGTACACAATAAGGAAGGATTTTGAATCCCGGGTAAGACTCATACCAGCCACACCGTACAACTTGTGATCTGAACCCAGTTAACAGCATGATAACAGAGGAGCCTCTGAAAAGATGGCTCACAACAATAATAACCCGATTTTTGTAACAATAACTATGTACAAGTATTGCAGACAATCCGCACTTGGGATGGGCGCCCAGCATCCACTACGGACTATGAGAAATAGAATTATCGGTAAGTAAATTCTTATTTTCTCTGACGTCCTAGTGGATGCTGGGAACTCCGAAAGGACCATGGGGATTATACCAAAGCTCCCAAACGGGCGGGAGAGTGCGGATGACTCTGCAGCACCGAATGAGAGAACTCCAGGTCCTCCTCAGCCAGGGTATCAAATTTGTACAATTTAGCAAACGTGTTTGCCCCTGACCAAGTAGCTGCTCGGCAAAGTTGTAAAGCCGAGACCCCTCGGGCAGCCGCCCAAGATGAGCCCACTTTCCGTGTGGAATGGGCTTTTACAGATTTTGGCTGTGGCAGGCCTGCCACAGAATGTGCAAGCTGAATTGTACTACAAATCCAACGAGCAATAGTCTGCTTAGAAGCAGGAGCACCCAGCTTGTTGGGTGCATACAGGATAAACAGCGAGTCAGATTTTCTGACTCCAGCCGTCCTGGAAACATATATTTTCAGGGCCCTGACTACGTCCAGCAATTTGGAATCCTCTAAGTCCCTAGTAGCCGCAGGTACCACAATAGGCTGGTTTAAGTGAAACGCTGAAACCACCTTAGGGAGAAATTGAGGACGAGTCCTCAATTCTGCCCTGTCCGTATGAAAAATTAGGTAAGGGCTTTTATAGGATAAAGCCGCCAATTCTGAGACACGCCTGGCTGAAGCCAGGGCTAACAGCATTACCACTTTCCATGTGAGATATTTTAAGTCCACAGTGGTGAGTGGTTCAAACCAATGTGATTTTAGGAACCCCAAAACTACATTGAGATCCCAAGGTGCCACTGGAGGCACAAAAGGAGGCTGTATATGCAGTACCCCCTTGACAAACGTCTGAACTTCAGGAACTGAAGCTAGTTCTTTCTGGAAGAATATCGACAGGGCCGAAATTTGAACCTTAATGGACCCTAATTTTAGGCCCATAGACAGTCCTGTTTGCAGGAAATGCAGGAAACGACCCAGTTGAAATTCCTCTGTAGGGGCCTTCCTGGCCTCACACCACGCAACATATTTACGCCAAATACGGTGATAATGTTGCACAGTTACATCCTTCCTGGCTTTGATCAGGGTAGGGATGACTTCATCCGGAATGCCTTTTTCCTTCAGGATCCGGCGTTCAACCGCCATGCCGTCAAACGCAGCCGCGGTAAGTCTTGGAACAGACAGGGTCCCTGCTGGAGCAGGTCCTTTCTTAGAGGTAGAGGCCACGGGTCCTCCGTGAGCATCTCTTGAAGTTCCGGGTACCAAGTCCTTCTTGGCCAATCCGGAGCCACGAGTATAGTCCTTACTCCTCTCCTTCTTATGATTCTCAGTACCTTGGGTATGAGAGGCAGAGGAGGGAACACATACACTGACTGGTACACCCACAGTGTTACCAGAGCGTCCACAGCTATTGCCTGAGGGTCCCTTGACCTGGCGCAATATCTGTCCAGTTTTTTGTTGAGGCGGGACGCCATCATGTCCACCTTTGGTTTTTCCCAACGGTTCACAATCATGTGGAAGACTTCTGGGTGAAGTCCCCACTCCCCCGGGTGGAGGTCGTGTCTGCTGAGGAAGTCTGCTTCCCAGTTGTCCACTCCCGGAATGAACACTGCTGACAGTGCTATCACATGATTTTCCGCCCAGCGAAGAATCCTTGCAACTTCCGTCATTGCCCTCCTGCTTCTTGTGCCGCCCTGTCTGTTTACGTGGGCGACTGCCGTGATGTTGTCCGACTGGATCAACACCGGATGACCCTGAAGCAGAGGCCTTGCCTGACTTAGGGCATTGTAAATGGCCCTTAGTTCCAGGATATTTATGTGAAGTGACGTTTCCATGCTTGACCACAAGCCCTGGAAATTTCTTCCCTGTGTGACTGCTCCCCAGCCTCTCAGGCTGGCATCCGTGGTCACCAGGACCCAGTCCTGAATGCCGAATCTGCGGCCCTCTAGAAGATGAGCACTCTGCAACCACCACAGGAGAGACACCCTTGTCCTTGGAGACAGGGTTATCCGCTGATGCATTTGAAGATGCGATCCGGACCATTTGTCCAGCAGATCCCACTGAAAAGTTCTTGCGTGGAATCTGCCGAATGGAATCACTTCGTAAGAAGCCACCATTTTTCCCAGGACCCTTGTGCATTGATGCACTGACACTTGGCCTGGTTTTAGGAGGTTCCTGAGTAGGTCGGATAACTCCCTGGCTTTCTCCTCCGGGAGAAACACCTTTTTCTGGACTGTGTCCAGAATCATCCCTAGGAACAGCAGACGTGTCGTCGGAATCAGCTGCGATTTTGGAATATTTAGAATCCACCCGTGCTGTCGTAGTACTACTTGAGATAGTGCTACTCCGACCTCTAACTGTTCTCTGGACCGTGCCCTTATCAGGAGATCGTCCAAGTAAGGGATAATTAAGACGCCTTTTCTTCGAAGAAGAATCATCATTTCGGCCATTACCTTGGTAAAGACCCGGGGTGCCGTGGACAATCCAAACGGCAGCGTCTGAAACGGATAGTGACAGTTCTGTACCACAAACCTGAGGTACCCTTGGTGAGAAGGGCAAATTGGGACATGGAGGTAAGCATCCTTGATGTCCCGAGACACCATATAGTCCCCTCTTCCAGGATCGCTATCACTGCTCTGAGTAACTCCATCTTGAATTTGAACCTTTGTATGTAAGTGTTCAAGGATTTCAGATTTAAAATAGGTCTCACCGAGCCGTCCGGCTTCGGTACCACAAACAGCGTGGAATAATACCCCTTTCCCTGTTGTAGGAGGGGTACCTTGATTATCACCTGCTGGGAATACAGCTTGTGAATGGCTTCCAATACCGCCTCCCTGTCGGAGGGAGACGTTGGTAAAGCAGACTTCAGGAACCGGCGAGGGGGAGACATCTCGAATTCCAATTTGTACCCCTGAGATACTACCTGCAGGATCCAGGGGTCCACTTGCGAGTGAGCCCGCTGCGCGCTGAAATTCTTGAGACGGGCCCCCACCGTGCCTGAGTCCGCTTGTAAGGCCCCAGCGTTATGCTGAGGACTTGGCAGAAGAGGGGGAGGGCTTCTGTTCCTGGGAAGAGGCTGCCTGCTGCAGTCTTTTTCCCCTTTCTCTGCCCCGGGGCAGATATGAGTGGCCTTTTGCCCGCTTGCCCTTATGGGGACGAAAGGACTGAGCCTGAAAAGACGGTGTCTTTTTCTGCTGGGAGGTGACCTGGGGTAAAAAGGTGGATTTCCCAGCCGTTGCCACCAGGTCCGATAGACCGACCCCAAATAACTCCTCCCCTTTATACGGCAATACTTCCATATGCCGTTTGGAATCCGCATCACCTGACCACTGTCGCGTCCATAACCCTCTTCTGGCAGAAATGGACAGCGCACTTACTCTTGATGCCAGAGTGCAAATATCCCTCTGTGCATCTCGCATATATAGAAATGCATCCTTTAAATGCTCTATAGTCAATAATATACTGTCCCTGTCCAGGGTATCAATATTTTCAGTCAGGGAATCCGACCAAGCCACCCCAGCACTGCACATCCAGGCTGAGGCGATTGCTGGTCGCAGTATAATACCAGTATGTGTGTATATACTTTTTAGGATATTTTCCAGCTTCCTATCAGCTGGTTCCTTGAGGGCGGCCGTATCAGGAGACGGTAACGCCACTTGTTTTGATAAGCGTGAGCGCCTTATCTACCCTAGGGGGTGTTTCCCAACGCGCCCTAACCTCTGGCGGGAAAGGGTATAATGCCAATAATTTTTTATCGGGGGAAACCCACGCTTCATCACACACCTCATTTAATTCATCTGATTCAGGAAAAACTACGGGTAGTTTTTTCACACCCCACATAATACCCTTTTTTGTGGTACTTGTAGTATCAGAAATGTTCAAAACCTCCTTCATTGCCGTGATCATGTAACGTGTGGCCCTACTGGAAAATACGTTTGTTTCCTCACCGTCGACACTGGAGTCAGTGTCCGTGTCTGGGTCTGTGTCGACCATCTGAGGTAACGGGCGCTTTAGAGCCCCTGACGGTGTTTGAGACGCCTGTACAGGTAATAACTGATTTGCCGGCTGTCTCATGTCGTCAACAGTCTTTTGTAAAGTGCTGACACTATCACGTAATTCCTTCCATAAGACCATCCAGTCAGGTGTCGACTCCCTAGGGGGTGACATCACTATTACAGGCAATTGCTCCGCCTCCATACCATTTTCCTCCTCATACATGTCGACACAACGTACCGACACACAGCACACACACAGGGAATGCTCTGATAGAGGACAGGACCCCACTAGCCCTTTGGGGAGACAGAGGGAGAGTTTGCCAGCACACACCAGAGCGCTATATATATATATATATATACAGGGATAACCTTATATAAGTGTTTTTCCCTTATATAGCTGCTGTATAGATTTATCTGCCAAATTAGTGCCCCCCCTCTCTTGTTTTACCCTGTTTCTGTAGTGCAGGACTGCAGGGGAGAGTCAGGGAGCTTCCCTCCAACGGAGCTGTGAGGGAAAATGGCGCCAGTGTGCTGAGGAGATAGGCTCCGCCCCCTTCTCGGCGGCCTTTCTCCCGCTTTTTTAAGGAAAAATTGGCAGGGGTTAAATGCATCCATATAGCCCAGGAGCTATATGTGATGTATTTTTTGCCATCTAAGGTGTTTTTATTGCGTCTCAGGGCGCCCCCCCCCAGCGCCCTGCACCCTCAGTGACCGGAGTGTGAAGTGTGCTGAGAGCAATGGCGCACAGCTGCGGTGCTGTGCGCTACCTTATTGAAGACAGGACGTCTTCTGCCGCCGATTTTCCGGACCTCTTCAGTCTTCTGGCTCTGTAAGGGGGCCGGCGGCGCGGCTCTGGGACCCATCCATGGCTGGGCCTGTGATCGTCCCTCTGGAGCTAATGTCCAGTAGCCTAAGAAGCCCAATCCACTCTGCACGCAGGTGAGTTCGCTTCTTCTCCCCTTAGTCCCTCGGTGCAGTGAACCTGTTGCCAGCAGGATTCACTGAAAATAAAAAACCTATACTTAAACTTTTTCACTAAGCAGCTCAGGAGAGCCACCTAGTGTGCACCCTTCTCGTTCGGGCACAAAAATCTAACTGAGGCTTGGAGGAGGGTCATAGGGGGAGGAGCCAGTGCACACCAGGTAGTCCTAAAGCTTTTACTTTTGTGCCCAGTCTCCTGCGGAGCCGCTATTCCCCATGGTCCTTTCGGAGTTCCCAGCATCCACTAGGACGTCAGAGAAAATAAAAAACCTAACAAAATACTTTCTTATAGCAAGCTCAGGAGAGCTCACTAAGTACCACCCAGCTCGTCCGGGCACAGATTCAAACTGGGGTCTGGAGGAGGGACATGGAGGGAGGAGCCAGAGCACACCAGTATCCAGATTCTTTCTTGGGGTGCCCTGTCTCCTGCGGAGCCCGTCTGTTCCATGGTCCTTACGGAGTCCCCAGCATCCACTAGGACGTTAGAGAAATAACATACTTGCGACCCCGAGGGGTCCGAGGGAATTATACATAAATAATTTTAATAACATTCCCCCACAAATATAACCATGTCTGTGCCAGAGCTAGACTCACGGAACCGAAACATATAAATAAATTATATATATATATATATATATAGTCGAAAAATATCATGCTTCACATTGCCATATATTTAACCTCATGCACATGCCCGCTGCTCGTGCATATAGTCTGCTGTACGTGCACATGTCCGCAAAGTGCGTACGCTCGCTCCAGCGAGTACGCGCGTTATATGCGTATTTACGGTAGAGTTTATGAGCTTGTAGCGGGCGACTCGTTTATAGTATATTTAACCCACATAGCCGGTTTTGTAGGTAATATTCCCTTTAATAATATCTGTAAGTATGATTAGTGTAACTGGTTCAGGGACAGAGAGATTCCTCTTTGCATGCTGGGAGGGCTCAGACAAAGGTTGGAGGGTAGTGTATGGTGTCCAGCTGTGGGGTATTGAAGGGGTGTTGTGTCTATGATAGTTGGGAGGGATTCGCATAGTTCCTGCTCATGGTTATGCACAGAAGTAGAAAATAAGATTAATTGCATTCCGAATAAATTACACATAAGTGCAGGGTAGGTGAATGGAATTCAGTCATTTCTTTCCCACAGACTGAATACAATAGCCTTATTTACACTAAGCTTTGAGATTCTATGAAGAGGGCTTACACCTTTGTTTATGAATAGAACCAGGTTTCTCTCCAGAATAATGAGTGCTGAGTAGTCAATTGTCTCAACTGAAGGTGGGGTAAACAAAGCCCAGAGACAGAGTTTGTTTGGAAGATCCAAAACAATAGCTTTCCTCAATATAATCAGACAAAGAGGAATTTAGAATACTAACAAGTCCTAGCCATCGCCCACTTCTTGAACTAACCAATGATCCCAGGTGCAGTACATGTCCCACCCCTAACAAATGGAAAGAGAGCACACAGTATCTATTGTAGTATGTCTTGAGTTAGTAAATAAATATAGCTTGCAATAGGCTTGGTGACACAAGACTCTGCAAGGTTTTCACACTGAAGGCTAGAGCCCTGGTCCAGGTTGCGCCGGCGAAGTCATTCCCACGTGTGTAAGTTTCTCTGTAACCAACTTATTCTCTGTTTGTATTTGCCATACTCTCTCTCTGTTATTTGTTTAGGATTAATAAACTGTTGTATATTGTATAATGTCAGTTATTCTGTTTAGGTGTTTATGTTAGTGCTGTAGTGTAAAAGCTGTAACTGTTTTCCCTTTTTACATACTAAAATCATCTAGAAAAAGGTTTTGGAACCTTACAAGGTATTGTGTGTTTATCATTACATTGCTAAGGGTATTCGGAGCATCTCAATCGCTCAAGTAGATTTTATATTAACAAGGTTAAGAAGCGTTTTATCATTACAGTATAAATATATCCCTTCATTGTGTGGCATACAAGGTTTACTGTGTGTCATCCTGTGAGCGTCTGCGCCGCTTGTGTTCCTCTGGTGGGCACAGCATCCGCTACGCTACTAGCGTAGCATTACGGTACTCGGACCGCCTATAGCGTGCTCGATACCCAGCGTAAGCCGTGAGCGAACGTGCCGCTCGTGCGTCTCGACCACGGCCTAGCATCTGCTACGCTAAGTGCGTACCCTTACGGTACCCCGTACGCCCATTGCGTACTGAGTCTCTTACCAATATATAGTGAATGTTCTAAGATAAATAATTAGCTTTATCAATTGGTGGCTCGTCCGTCCTCCACATATCCGCTCTAGCGAACACAAGCAGACTTTATCTGTCAGCAAAGGGCGGGAAGGCGTATCCCTTCGTATCCGTGTTGGTGGTGAGGGATACGGTAGTGCTGACTAGATAAGCGTCTGCATCGCTACGCTGTAGGAGTGCTGGTGGAATCCGGAACCGGAAGGTAAGAACAGTACGCTATTGTCTTTTAAAACGGTTTTATTTCTGTCTGATACACATTGCGTACGCAACACACGCACACACCTGCATTTTTCATTTGTGTAATTTCACATCTCGCCTTCCTGTTTGCCATTTATCATTGATAACGTGCTGAGAAAGATTTGTTGCTATTGGTAGTTAAAAGTAAAATTAATACGTAAGGAAGTAATTTGTAAAACACGCACACGGCTTTGCCTAAGATACAAGGGAAATCTGTGTGGTGTTCAGTAAATGATTACAGTTAAATATCATTTGCATTGATAGAAACGTGTTACTTGTGTTACTGTGGACGTGTCTGGCCTGTGTACACGTGTCCCTAGCAAAGGGCGGGACAAGCGTACGCGACGCAAGGGCTTACACACGTAGCGTATATTACGCAACGGAGCGTATGGGTACGCCCACGTAATACAAATCACACGATAGTATTGTTTTAGTAGGCGATACGGAGGCAACGCGATAATAGCGCAAGTCAATCTCAGTGTCCTAAATTTTAGCGTAAATAATCCTTCTCTAGTTGTAACTCCTTTGGGACTAAGACTGCGATACTGAATGAAAGGGATTTCTGCGCAGAAACAAAAGTAAAGAGTATATGAGGTGAAAGAGTGTGTATACATATATATAAGTTTCTAATTTTTGGGTGGAACCACAGGAAATCGAGTTCTCGTGAGGTACATTCGTGAAAGTGACAGCGCGGTGGCTTGGGAGGCATCCCTTGTTAAAATAAGAATTTACTTACCGATAATTCTATTTCTCATAGTCCGTAGTGGATGCTGGGAACTCCGTAAGGACCATGGGGAATAGCGGCTCCGCAGGAGACTGGTCACAAAAGTAAAGCTTTAGGACTACCTGGTGTGCACTGGCTTCTCCCCCTATGACCCTCCTCCAAGCCTCAGTTAGGATACTGTGCCCGGACGAGCGTACACAATAAGGAAGGATTTATGAATCCCGGGTAAGACTCATACCAGCCACACCGATCACACCGTACAACCTGTGATCTGAATCCAGTTAACAGCATGATAACAGAGGAGCCTCTGGAAAGATGGCTCACAACCACAATAACCCGATTTTTGTAACAATAACTATGTACAAGTATTGCTGACAATCCGCACTTGGGATGGGCGCCCAGCATCCACTACGGACTATGAGAAATAGAATTATCGGTAAGTAAATTCTTATTTTCTCTGACGTCCTAGTGGATGCTGGGAACTCCGTAAGGACCATGGGGATTATACCAAAGCTCCCAAACGGGCGGGAGAGTGCGGATGACTCTGCAGCACCGAATGAGAGAACTCCAGGTCCTCCTCAGCCAGGGTATCAAATTTGTAGAATTTAGCAAACGTGTTTGCCCCTGACCAAGTAGCTGCTCGGCAAAGTTGTAACGCCGAGACCCCTCGGGCAGTCGCCCAAGATGAGCCCACTTTCCGTGTGGAATGGGCTTTTACAGATTTTGGCTGTGGCAGGCCTGCCACAGAATGTGCAAGCTGAATTGTGCTACAAATCCAATGAGCAATAGTCTGCTTAGAAGCAGGAGCACCCAGCTTGTTGGGTGCATACAGGATAAACAGCGAGTCAGATTTTCTGACTCCAGCCGTCCTGGAAACATATTTTCAGGGCCCTGACTACGTCCAGCAACTTGGAGTCCTCCAAGTCCCTAGTAGCCGCAGGTACCACAATAGGCTGGTTCACGTGAAACGCTGAAAACAGCTTAGGGAGAAATTGAGGATGAGTCCTCAATTCCGCCCTGTCTGGAAGATCAGATAAGGGCCTTTACAGGATAAAGCCCCCAATTCTGACACGCGCCTGGCCGAGGCCAGGGCCAACAACATGACCACTTTCCATGTGAGATATTTTAACTCCACAGATTCAAGTGGTTCAAACCAATGTGACTTTAGGAACCCCAAAACTACATTGAGATCCCAAGGTGCCACTGGAGGCACAAAAGGAGGCTGTATATGCAGTACCCCTTTTACAAAACGTCTGAACTTCAGGAACTGAAGTTAGTTCTTTCTGGAAGAAAATTGACAGGGCCGAAATTTGAACCTTAATGGACCCCAATTTTAGGCACATAGACACTCCTGTTTACAGGAAATGCAGGAATCGACCTAGTTGAAAATTCCTCCATCGGGGCCTTACTGGCCTCGCACCCCGCAACATATTTTCGCCAAATGCGGTGATAATGCTTTGCGGTTACATCCTTCCTGGCTTGATCAGGGTAGGGATGACTTCATCCGGAATGCCTTTTTCCTTCAGGATCCGGCGTTCAACCGCCCTGCCGTTAAACGCAGCCGCGGTAAGTCTTGGAATAGATAGGGTCCTTGCTGGAGCAGGTCCCTTCTTAGAGGTAGAGGCCACGGGTCCTCCGTGAGCATCTCTTGAAGTTCCGGGTACCAAGTCCTTCATGGCCAATCCGGAGTCACAAGTATAGTTCTTACTCCCCTCCGTCTTATAATTCTCAGTACTTTTGGTATGAGAGGAAGAGGAGGGAACACATACACTGACTGGTACACCCACGGTGTTACCAGAGAGTCCACAGCTATTGCCTGAGGTTCCCTTGACCTGGCGCAATACCTGTCCAATTTTTTGTTTAGGCGGGACGCCATCATGTCCACCTTTGGTTTTTTCCAATGGTTTACAATCATGTGGAAGACTTCTGGGTGAAGTCCCCACTCTCCCGGGTGGAGGCCCGTGCCTGCTGAGGAAGTCTGCTTCCCAGTTGTCCACTCCCGGAATGAATACTGCTGACAGTGCTATCCCATGATTTTCCGCCCAGCGAAGAATCCTTGCAGCTTCTGCCATTGACTGCTTCTTGTGCCACCCTGTCTGTTTACATGGGTGACTGCCGTGATGTTGTCCGACTGGATCAACACCGGCTGACCTTGAAGCAGAGGTCTAGCTAAGCTGAGAGCATTGTAAATGGCCCTTAGCTCCAGGATATTTATGTGAAATGATGTCTCCAGGCTTGACCATAAGCCCTGGAAATTTATTCCCTGTGTGACTGCTCCCCAGCCTCGCAGGCTGGCATCCGTGGTCACCAGGACCCAGTCCTGAATGCCGACTCTGCGGCCCTCTAGAAGATGAGCACCCTGCAACCACCACAGGAGGGACACCCTTGTCCTTGGTGACCGGGTTATCCGCTGATGCATCTTAAGATGCGACCCGGACCATTTGTCCAGCAGGTCCCACTGGAAAGTTCTTGCGTGGAATCTGCCGAATGGCTTTTCTTCGTAGGAAGCTACCATTTTTCCCAGAACCCTTGTGCATTGATGCACTGAGACTTGGCTCGGTTTTAGGAGGTTCCTGACTAGCTCGGATAACTCCCTGGCTCTCTCCTCCGGGAGAAACACCTTTTTCTGAACTGTGTCCAGAATCATCCCTAGGAACAGAAGACGAGTCGTCGGAACCAGCTGCGATTTTGGAATATTGAGAATCCAATCGTGCTGTCGCAACACTACCTGAGATAGTGCTACACCGACCTCCAACTGTTCCCAGGATCTTACCCTTATATCAGGAGATCGTCCAAGTAAGGGATAACTAAAACTCCCTTCCTTCGAAGGAGTATCATCATTTCGGCCATTACCTTGGTAAAGACCCGGGGTGCCGTGGACCATCCAAACGGCAGCGTCTGAAACTGATAGTGACAGTTCTGTACCACAAACCTGAGGTACCCTTGGTGAGAAGGGTAAATTTGGACATGAAGGTAAGCATCCTTGATGTCCAGAGACACCATGTAGTCCCCTTCTCTTGAATTTGAACCTCTGTATGTAAGTGTTCAAAGATTTTAGATTTAAAATCGGTCTCACCGAGCCGTCCGGCTTCGGTACAACAACAGTGTGGAGTAATACCCCTTTCCCTGTTGCAGGAGGGGTACCTTAATTATCACCTGCTGGGAATACAGCTTGTGAATGGCTTCCAACACTGCCTCCCTGTCTGCTTGTAAAGCCCCAGCGTCATGCTGAGGGCTTGGCAGAGGCGGGGGAGGGCTTCTGTTCCTGGGAACTGGCTGATTTCTGCAGCCGTTTCCCTCTCTGTCATGGGGCAGAAATGAGGAACCTTTTGCCCACGTGCCCTTATGGGAACGAAAGGACTGCGCCTGATAATACGGCGTCTTCTTATGTGGAGAGGCGACCTGGGGTAAAAACGTGGATTTCCCAGCTGTTGCCGTGGCCACCAGGTCTGAAAGACCGACCCCAAATAACTCCTCCCCTTTATAAGGCAATACTTCCATATGCCATTTGGAATCCGCATCACCTGACCACTGTCGTGTCCATAACCCTCTTCTGGCAGAAATGGACAGCGCACTTACTCTTGATGCCAGTCGGCAAATATCCCGCTGTGCATCACACATATATAGAAATGCATCTTTTAAATGCTCTACAGGCAATAATATACTGTCCCTATCTAGGGTATCAATATTTTCATTCAGGGAATCCGACCACGCCAACCCAGCACTGCACATCCAGGCTGAGGCGATTGCTGGTCGCAGTATAACACCAGTATGTGTGTAAATACATTTTCTATCAGCAGGATCCTTAAGGGCGGCCATCTCAGGAGAGGGTAGAGCCCTTGTTTTGACAAGCGTGTGAGCGCTTTATCCCCCCTAGGGGGTGTTTCCCAACGCACCCTAACCTCTGGCGGGAAAGGATATATGCCAATAACTTTTTTAAAAATTATCAGTTTTTTATCGGGGGAAACCCACGCTTCATCACACACCTCATTTAATTTCTCAGATTCAGGAAAACTACAGGTAGTTTTTCCTCACTGAACATAATACACCTATTGGTGGTACTCGTATTATCAGAAATGTGTAAAACATTTTCCATTGCCTCAATCATGTAACGTGTGGCCCTACTGGAAGTCATATTTGTCTCTTCCCCGTCGACATTGGAGTCAGTATCCGTGTCGGCGTCTGTATTTGCCATCTGAGGTAACGGGCGCCTTAGAGCCCCTGACGGCCTATGAGACGTCTGGACAGGCACAAGCTGAGTAGCCGGCTGTCTCATGTCAATCACTGTCTTTTGTAAAGAGCTGACACTGTCATGTAATTCCTTCCAGCAGTTTATCCACTCAGGTGTCGACCCCCTAGGGGGTGACATCCCTATTACAGGCAATTTGCTCCGCCTCCACATCATTTTCCTCCTCATACATGTCGACACAAATGTACCGACACACAGCACACACACAGGGAATGCTCTGATAGAGGACAGGACCCCACTAGCCCTTTGGGGAGACAGAGGGAGAGTTTGCCAGCACACACCAGAGCGCTATATATATATATATATATATATATATATATATATATATATATACACATATACAGGGATAACCTTATATAAGTGTTTTTCCCCTTATAGCTGCTGTATTGTTTATACTGCGCCTAATTAGTGCCCCCCTCTCTTTTTTAACCCTTTCTGTAGTGTAGTGACTGCAGGGGAGAGCCAGGGAGCTTCCCTCCAACGGAGCTGTGAGGGAAAATGGCGCCAGTGTGCTGAGGAGATAGGCTCCGCCCCTTTCTCGGCGGCCTTTTCTCCCGTTTTTCAGTGTAATCTGGCAGGGGTTAAAATTCATCCATATAGCCCTGGGGGCTATATGTGATGTATTTTCGCCAGCCAAGGTGTTTTTATTGCTGCTCAGGGCGCCCCACCCTAGCGCCCTGCACCCTCAGTGACCGAAGTGTGAAGTGTGCTGAGGAGCAATGGCGCACAGCTGCAGTGCTGTGCGCTACCTTGGTGAAGACAGGATGTCTTCTGCTGCCGATTTTCCGGACCTCTTCTTGCTTCTGGCTCTGTAAGGGGGCCGGCGGCGCGGCTCTGGGACCGGACTCCATGGCTGGGCCTGTGTTCGATCCCTCTGGAGCTAATGGTGTCCAGTAGCCTAAGAAGCCCAATCCACTCTGCACGCAGGTGAGTTCGCTTCTTCTCCCCTTAGTCCCTCGATGCAGTGAGCCTGTTGCCAAGCAGGTCTCACTGAAAATAAAAAACCTAAAACTAAACTTTTCACTAAGCAGCTCAGGAGAGCCCCTAGTGTGCACCCTTCTCGTTCGGGCACAAAAATCTAACTGAGGCTTGGAGGAGGGTCATAGGGGGAGGAGCCAGTGCACACCAGGTAGTCCTAAAGCTTTACTTTTGTGCCCAGTCTCCTGCGGAGCCACTATTCCCCATGGTCCTTACGGAGTTCCCAGCATCCACTAGGACGTCAGAGAAATATTGAAATAAGAGCATTAGAGTATAGCAGACCAGGAGGTCACGGACCAGGAGGTCCAGAGACAGACCAGGAGGTCTAGGTACAGCGGACTAGGAAGTCCGCTATAGATAGAGTCAAGAAGCACAACCCCAGGAGGGTTGGTGCAATACCCATATAGGCCATTAAGCTCTGGCTGAAGGAATTCGCAGCCACAATTTTCGATTCCACTGGTCGTTCCGCACATAAGATTAGTTGCTTATGTGCAGAACGATTGTACCGCATGTAATTGTGTGCATTAGTTTGTAACTTGACCCAGTACCATTTGCGTACGCTAGAGGGGTCATAAACGCTACTTGTACATTCTAACGTGATTTGTGTAATTTTTTTTTATTTTAAGGGAGGTTCGCTGGTCACTCAGGAATTCTCCAGCAACTGATATTTACTGGGAAGGGTAAGTGCTCTTCGGATCACACCCACATGTTCCAGTAAATAGAGGTTCAGGTTGCAGGGGCCCTAGGTTGAGTACGCCAGCGCTAAGGCAGTGTGTGGGCGTATTGGTCGACGTGGGTGAGTGAGTGAAGGTACTCGGTAAACTTTCACCGTCGGCCTACCCCGAACATCTTGGTTTTTGTAAGGGTTCGCTGAAGACCCTGATTTGAAGGTCAGAGGTAGTGAAAGCAACACCTGCAAAGATGGGGGCCAGTTGTTCAGGTAGGGGGCGATCAACCCTGGTTCAGGTTGATTTAGTAAACCGACCAATAGGGTCGGCAAGGTATATCATGTGTGAGAAATACGGTTCACACACAGAGGTTTTGTGCGATGAATGGGAAAGAATGACTGTGCATGACGGGGAAAAGTTCCTACGGGTAGGCAGTTTTAGCCCCAAGGTGTTACAAAATCTAAAGAAAAGGATATGTCTAATAAAATCTGCAAAGAGACAGATCAAATATTATGATTGTTTACAGTTATGGCAACGGGAAAGTGAAATACAAGGAGAATTAGCTTATACAGCTGACTCTCACTTTGGTAAGAAAAATATGGCAACGGGAGAGAAAGTGGTTACAGAGAATGGCACACTGGTGTATGATAAAAATGCACTTAGCAACTGTATTAATAATTATCATAGTAGTAAATGTAACAATGATAAAAGTAAAACTGTTAAATGTACAACTGTTAACCTGTGCAAGTTGCACCCCATGTTAAACTTCCCTCAGGATTACAAGCAAGAAAGTGAGCCCAGCACGAGGTCGGCACCTTTTCCAGCAGCCATCATACAAGACATCCAGGTGGACGCGACCCAATCGGTAAAGGCAGTAGTCGAACCCCCTAACGGAGGGTCAGGTGAGGTCGTGTCCACAGGTACGTACGGTGTTATATATCACGCACAAACAAATGTACCTCATATTGTAGAACCAACACAAGATGATGTAGTTGAACTTAACCCTGTCGGGGTGATCGCAGTCCCAAATGGGAAGACTGACGCTCAGGGAATCATTCCCGCCAGGGACAGTGCAATGCCCTGCCCCTGGTCCCGGACAGAATTAAGGACAATTATGTCTGAATTTCCTGATCCTAGGAGAGATCTAGTTGCATGTCAGAGGTTTATTAAAGAACTAGGAAACTCCACAGAACCCACCAACAAAGAGTGGCGGACAGTGCTGAGGGCATGTTTGCCTTCCAGTGTTGACCCTGCGGAATTTATTACTGATTGTAAATTAGACACAGAAGTACCTCGTACGGAGGAACACAATCAGGAATGTATTAAACAGATCAACCGACAGTTAGGAGTATATTTCCCAGCCGTTGTCGAGTGGAAAAAATTTTTCTCCATAGGACAAAGTGAGGGGGAAAGTACTTCTAATTATTTCAATCGAGCACTGCGAGTAATGGCTAGAGATACTAGGATCACGGACATTGAGAAAAATGCACAGCATAGAGATATAGCGGTTAAGGTATTAATGGATGGTTTACAGGAAGTGTTGAGAACAAGGGTACAGACCTCTCTATCTAACTGGAGAGGTGTCTCGGTGGCTGTCTTGAGAGAGTCTGCTATTGACCATGAATGGAACATCAAAAGACACCTGGAGTCACAGGGCAGTAAGCAAATGACAATCAGTAGACAAGCCCTGACAACGAAGCCACACCAGCTTAAGCCCCAAACCCCTGTGAGAAATTCAAATGTGATAGTTTGTTATCATTGTCACAAAGAGGGACATTTTGCAAGAGATTGTAGATTGAGAGATATACAAAAGTCATATAAAACCCCTAGGCAACGACATGAAAAATGAAATTGTAATCAGGTACCACATATGTAAAATTTTGAGCTACACCTATAATTTATGATCCGGAAAGTTGGTCCTTTAACCTTGATAGTAAGCCTGAGGTTACAGGTAAGGATATTGGGAGGTCAGTCCCTTGTAGACACAGGAACGGCCGAGTAAACTTTGTAATTTATCTGTAAATGTTTCTTTTCCCCATCTCTGACGTTCATCGGCAGAACTCAAACATCACATAGCTACTTGGTCTTTGCAGAAGTCTACCTAACCCCAGTGTGACCTACCAACATCGGTGTGTCCTGGCCAGGCACAAAAGGGTGGAGTGTGGAAATACTGGTGGGGGAGACTGCGCAAAGATATCAATGGATGTGATGGTGTGACAGCCTGATGGTGAGCGGAAGATCTGACAATGTTTTTTGTTTGTTGTTTTAGGTAACATATATGAATTGTTCTCTCTCTCGTTTGTTTTTTTTCCTCTTCTCTCTCATGTTCTCATGCTTTACAGATGGTATGTCACACATCAGTTAGACAAATGGTAATGCAAGAGTTTTGCTCCTTACAGAAAGATCGCAGATTTGGAAGGAATATTGTATCACCAGAATGTTCGTTTGGAAGACTGAGAGACAGCACCTTTGAGATGACAACAGAGCAAGAAGAACAACAAGACTAGAGGACAAAAGCATCGTAACATTTTTCTTTACCTAAAATTATTTTTTGTACCCCCCCATTACAAATTTCTCCTTCTCCTCCTGTAAGATGGACTTGCCCCAAGAGACTGTGATCCGGATTTTCCTGTTGACCATGATGTTGACCAGAACAGTCTGTTTCGGTGAGAGTACCATGGAGGTCGAGAAAGGATCTGGAATGGGTTCTGATGACCAGGATGGAGGCGTAGTTTTCCAAGAGCAACATAATCACAGAGTAAAGGCGAGTATCAGGAAACGATCTGGTAGCATTGACAATAGAAGGAATTGTGAAGGATTGTTAGCTGAAGAAAACTGCATCTGTAGGCATTGTGACAATATAGTTGAGGATGGGTGCATCAAGAAATGTCAGTCCAGTTTTAATATCCACATGGACCGGCATCCATTGAGTGACCATCACTCCTTAGTGGGTAAAGTGTTAAACCAGACAGACTGTTGGGTATGCTCTCAAGTACCTCAAGGTCATAGCAAATCAGGACTAGTACCATTCCCTTTAACTGTAGGAGAGGTACTTGAGTTAAGTGTTGGGAGGCCGGTGGACAAGAGGTTTAATATCTCTAGTCCTCCTAGTTTAAAGCTCCACCAGTATCATGTGGATAAGTCCTTAGTATGCTTTAACATTTCCAATCCCCGAAAGCCGGGAAATTGGGAAGTGTCATGGAGTAATCAAACCATGACATTTTCATATAGAGCCGATAGAATGCCCATAGACACAGAGCTTATACGCCAGATAGCCAACAGTGTAAAATATTTCCGGTATAGGTACACTCTAGGAAGTAGGACCATGCGAGTTGGAGAAGTATCACCAGGATACTGTGCACATATTGTACAAACTGATACGTGTACTAGACAGATGGGAGAGTTAGGGTTAGGAGATGTCACATGGAAAATTTGTACTATGGTAAGGTTATACTCCGTCCCATATGTTCTCCCTGATGATGCATATTTCATATGCGGGAGAAAGGCGTATAAGTGGCTTGCCCCAAACTCAGAGGGATTGTGTTACATTGGAAAAGTACTGCCTGAAGTAATGACTGTATCCCATTTAAAAATGAAAGACATTCACCGCGGTGCCCAAGCTCCTTATACTCACACTCATTACGAGCACGTCGTTAAAAGGCACCTGATAGAGAGGACAGAGCATTCGGCCTCTGATCTGATCCATGAATCCACCGGGATTCAATTCCTACTCGCGTTAGATATCACTCGTACCGCCAGGGGAGTGATAAATTATAGATATATATCTGCGCTAGCGAACTTGTTAGACAATATCACCTAAATGTATGACGACACGTTCAGGTACACTGGGAAAGAGTTACAAGCCTACAAAACAGAGCTGGTTCAGCATAGGATGATTCTCAATTATCTCACAGCAGTGACAGGCGGGTATTGTGTCACCCTAGCAACTCAGTATGGAGTAAAGTGCTGCACGTATATTACAAACAGCACTGAGGACCCGGCCGAGGTCATAGACCAAAAGATGGATGACATTTTGCAATTTAAGTGGGAGTTTCGAAGGAAACACAATCTCACACTCGCTGCTGTGGGTAATGAGCTGACCAGTTGGGTGTCATGGTTGAACCCACGAAATTGGTTCTCGGGCTTAGGAGAATGGGCCCAAGGTATTATTATGGATGTAGGGAAATTTCTTTTGTGTATTCTAGGAGTCGTCATATTGGTTGGCCTGATATTTAGATGCGTTCAGGTTTTAGCGAAGCGTAAAAGTAATACCAGGGTGATGAGTCTAAGGAGCGAGGACACTGTACTAACAACAACTAATTTGATTTATGACCCAACGATAGAGACAATGTTGTGATGAAAATGTGATTCCACGGTCCGTTTCTTTCACCCGTTTCTCCATTGTTTTCTCCAAGGTACAAAGACATCGGCTTGGAAGAAGAATTTGACAACCTCTTTTATACAGACCATTGATGAACTATGCCACAGACCCCCAATATCCCTAGTGACTAACTTTTTACGAAAGCCCAATACTATAGAGACTGTAATTTTATGGACAATGGAACAGCTTTTGCTCGCTATTTACAACAAAAGCACCGAGAGACATCAGACAACATGTACATCAGACAAGACATCAGACAAGACCTCAATCGGCGACTGTTTATTTAAACTCACATAGTTTACAACTGCATTTATAACTATTGTTTCTTATCTTCATCTCTACAACCTCCAGGTAATGACACACATAGTCGACAGGGAATATAGACACATATATCAGCATTCACATGTTCCCCCCATTCATGTATCATCAACTAAATGTGCTCCCCCATTTGTTGCAACCAAAAGCCGAAAAGAGCTCGGTAGAGTTTGACAGCCCATCCACAGACCCTTGATACGGGATAAGAAGGATTCAAATGTATACTTCGCAATACCTCGAAGCTTGATTTAAAACACGTACGGCATGATGATACATGACCCCTCAAACATGGATTTCATACACACATGCTTTTACTGTCTCACTAGGTCATACTTTTCCCCACCTTCTCCTCTCCTCCCTTACCCAATCATAAAAAGGTGTTTACATGATGACATATATTTTTCTGTTTTGATTAGGAAGTGGCAGTTATTGATGACTGCCAAAGGGTGGACTGTCAAAGTCGAAAAATATCATGCTTCACATTGCCATATATTTAACCCCATGCACATGCCCGCTGCTCGTGCATATAGTCTGTTGTACGTGCACATGTCCGCAAATTGCGTACGCTCGCTCCAGCGAGTACGCGCGGTATATGCGTATTTACGGTAGAGTTTATGAGCTTGTAGCGGGCGACTCGTTTATAGTATATTTAACCCACATAGCGGGTTTTGTAGGTAATATTCTCTTTAATAATATCTGTAAGTATGATTAGTGTAACTGGTTCAGGGACAGAGAGATTCCTCTTTGCATGCTGGGAGGGCTCAGACAAAGGTTGGAGGGTAGTGTATGGTGTCCAGCTGTGGGGTATTGAAGGGGTGTTGTGTCTATGATAGTTGGGAGGGATTTGCATAGTTCCTGCTCATGGTTATGCACAGAAGTAGAAAATAAGATTAATTGCATTCCGAATAAATTACACATAAGTGCAGGGTAGGTGAATGGAATTCAGTCATTTCTTTCCCACAGACTGAATACAATAGCCTTATTTACACTAAGCTTTGAGATTCTATGAAGAGGGCTTACACCTTTGTTTATGAATAGAACCAGGTTTCTCTCCAGAATAATGAGTGCTGAGTAGTCAATTGTCTCAACTGAAGGTGGGGTAAACAAAGCCCAGAGACAGAGTTTGTTTGGAAGATCCAAAACAATAGCTTTCCTCAATATAATCAGACAAAGAGGAATTTAGAATACTAACAAGTCCTAGCCATCGCCCACTTCTTGAACTAACCAATGATCCCAGGTACAGTACATGTCCCACCCCCTAACCAATGGAAAGAGAGCACACAGTATCTATTGTAGTATGTCTTGAGTTAGTAAATAAATATAGCTTGCAATAGGCTTGGTGACACAAGACTCTGCAAGGTTTTCACACTGAAGGCTAGAACCCTGGTCCAGGTTGCGCCGGCGAAGTCATTCCCACGTGTGTACGTTTCTCTGTAACCAACTTATTCTCTGTTTGTATTTGCCATACTCTCTCTCTGTTATTTGTTTAGGATTAAGAAACTGTTGTATATTGTATAATTTCAGTTATTCTGTTTAGGTGTTTATGTTAGTGCTGTAGTGTATAAGCTGTAACGGTTTTCCCCTTTTACATACTAAAATCATCTAGATAAAGGTTTTGGAACCTTACAAGGTATTGTGTGTTTATCATTACATTGCTAAGGGTATTCGGAGCGTCTCAATCGCTCAAGCAGCTTTTATATTAACAAGGTTAAGAAGCGTTTTATCATTACAGTATAAATATATCCCTTCATTGAGTTGCATACAAGGTTTACTGTGTGTCATCCTGTGAGCGTCTGCGCCGCTTGTGTTCCTCTGGTGGGCACAGCGTCCGCTACGCTAGTAGCGTAGCATTACGGTACTCGGACCGCCTATAGCGTGCTCGATACCCAGCGTAAGCCGTGAGCGAACGTGCCGCTCGTGCGTCTCGACCACGGCCTAGCGTCTGCTACGCTAAGTGCGTACCCTTACGGTACCCCGTACGCCCATTGCGTACTAAGTCTCTTACCAATATATAGTGAATGTTATAAGATAAATAATTAGCTTTATCTATATATATATATATAGATCTATATATATATATAGATATATATATATATATATATATATATATATACACATACACACACACATACATACACAGGTATAAGTTAGTTACAGCATGTCAATTTACACACGGTAATAACAGTTGGTGCCGACAGGGTCACCCACATACTACTGTGTCTCCCATACCGTGTTTACTATGAACAAGTATAACACAACAGATCTGTTGACTCAGTATCTACTGTATCAAGTACCAAACAGGCGTCGGCGATGCAGACAATGAACCCCAGAGGCGTTAGTGACAGAACATTCACACATGTCGACACAAGTGTATATCTGACAGGGAGCACACAGAGAGTATACACAACCATGAGTACATGCCCATTTCCAAATTAAATAGTGTTATACATTCCTACATAACACTAACAATATGTGCCCCCCCTTGTTTGTGCTGTACACATGTTTTGGCGGGGACATTGATTAAAAATGGCGCTGTCTCTTGCTGTGAGGGCTAAGCCCCACCCCTTATCGGCGCGTGGTAGCCCCCTATATTAAAACCACTATATGCAGGCAGGGGACCATATGCAGTGGCTACCCACTGTATGTGTGTTCTGGGAGTGTTAAAATAATGTAAAACATACTGCCCAGGGCGCCCCCCCCCCCCCTGCGCCCTGCACCCGATACCAGCCGTTGGTGTGTGGGAGCAATGGTGCGCAGCGGGACCGCTGCGACATGCTGGCGGGGGTAGCGGACACGGTGCCCGGGCACCGAACAACAACTCAAGCCAGCCTTTTTTGTTTAAAAGAAACTCAGTAACTTGCTGCCCAGGGCGCCCCATTCCCCCAGCGCCCTGCACCCTGTGAGTGCGTTGGTGTGTGGGAGCATGGAGCGCAGCGCGACCGCTGCATATTACCTCCGTTACTGAAGTCTTCTGCCGTCACTGAAGTCTTCTTTTCTTGCAATACTCACCCGGCTTCTGTCTTCTGTGAGGGGGTTGACGGCGCTGCTCCGGGAACAAGCAGCTAGACGCACCAAGTGATCGAACCCTCTGGAGCTAATGGTGTCCAGTAGCCTGAGAAGCAGAGCCCTAAAACTAAGAAGAAGTAGGTCCTGCTTCTCTCCCCTCACTCCCACGCTGCAGGGAGCCTGTAGCCAGCAGGTCTCCCTAAAAATAAAAAACCTAACAGTCTTTTAGAGAAACTCAGTAGAGCTCCCCTAGTGTGTGTCCATTCACTCCTGTGGCACAAATTCTAACTGAGGTCTGGAGGAGGGGCATAGAGGGAGGAGCCAGTTCACACCCAGTTTAAGTCTTTATAGTGTGCCCAAGCTCCTGCGGATCCGTCTATACCCCATGGTCCTTTTGGAGTCCTCAGCATCGTCTAGGACGTAAGAGAAAAAAAAATAGGATTTTAGTACCTACCGGTAAATCCTTTTCTCTTAGTCTGCAGAGTATGCTGGGGACTCCAAAAGGACCATGGGGTATAGACGGATCCACAATATAAAGACTTAAACTGCGTGTGAACTGGCTCCTCCCTCTATGCCCCTCCTCCAGACCTCAGTTAGAAAACTGTGCCCAGGAGAGATGGACATTTCGAGGAAAGAATTTATTGTTATAAACATGGCGAGTGTCCTACCAGCTCACCCCTCAAACACACCGTAGAACGTGGCATTTAGTAGAATACCAGCCCACGGCATGAACAAAACACAGCCACATGCTGAGAGAATATGTAACACAAACCGTGTGTCCACATAAGCAAAAATAAGACCCCGCATGCCATGGCATGGCATGAAAAACGGTAGCAACCGCCTGACAGAGAAGACACACCACCAGGGTGTAACCAAAAACACTAACTGCAGACACCGTACGCACTGGGACGGGCGCCCAGCATCCTCTACGGACTAAGAAAAAGATTTACCGGTAGGTACTAAAATCCTATTTTCTCATACGTCCTAGAGGATGCTGGGGACTCCAAAAGGACCATGGGGTTTATACCAAAGCTCCAAAACGGGCGGGAGAGTGCGGACGACTCTGCAGCACCAAATGAGCAAACAAAAGGTCCCCAACAATCAGGGTATCAAACTCGTAGAGCATAGCAAAAGCGTTTGATCCCGAGCAATAATCCGCTCGGCAAAGTTGAACTGCCTAGACTCCTCGGGCATCCGCCCAAGAAGAGCCCATCTTTCCATTAGAATGGGCTTCCACCGACTTCGGTCACGGCAATCCACCAGTAGAACAAACATGCCAAATCGTATCACAGATTCAGCGTGTAATAGACTGCATACTGCAGTCGCCCCAAGCATGTTGGGAGCATACCGGACAAACAGAGCCTGTGTTTCTCCAAACTGAGCCAAATTGGCGACCTAAATATTCAAATCCCCGGTAACACCGAGAGACTTTGAATCAGCTAATGCCTAAGTAACCACCGGCATCAAAAATAGACTGTTTTCTGCGAAACCCAGAAACCACTCTTTGGCAGAACTACAATCCGAGTTCACAATTCCTCTCTATCCACCTGGAAGATCAAACAAGGCTCTTGTGAGACAAAACCACCACTTCCGACACCCACTATGCGGACGCCAAAGCCAATAGCATGACCACTTTCCAAGAGAGAAATTTTTTTTACATTTTTTTTTAAAGAAAATAATAAGGCCATACTGCACCGAAATGGAGCCTAACTGTAGGCCTGCATCCACACCAGCTTGTAAGTATGGATAAGAACGACCTAGCTGAAAGTCTTCCGTAGGAACCATCCTGGCTTCACACCAAGACACAGAATTACGCCAACCACGGCGGTAAGGCTTTGCCGTTACTTCTTTCCTAGCCTGAAACATTGAGGAAATGGCTTCACTGGGAACATCCTTCCGGCTTAGGATATGGCATTCAACCGCCACGCCGTCAGACGCAGTCGCGATAAGTCTTGATATACGCCCTGATCTAGTTGTAACAGTTCCTCACGTAAAGGTAGAGGGCAGGAATCTCCCATAAGCAAATCATGAAAAACTGGATAGCAAACCCTCCTTGGCTAGATCAGATCCGAGAGGGTCGCCTGAACCTTTGTTCTTCTTACGTTTATCACCTTCAGAAAAAATGAAAGAGGAGAGGCCACAGACCGACTAAACACACCCACGGTGTCACGAGGGTGTCCACTGCTATAGCTTGAGTGTCCCTTGACCTGAAACAATATCCCTGAGGCCTCTCGTTGAAGCGAGACGTCAACATGACCAATTGCGACCCTCCACAAAAAGTTGTCACGTCTGTGAAAACTTCTCAATGATGACTGAATTTTTCCCGGATGGAGATCGCGTCCGCAGAGGAAATCTATTTCTCCTTCGCTTACCACCGGAACGAATACTTCTAATATAGTGTTTACCAGACTTTTCGCCCCACGGCAAAACTGTGCATCTTCTGCCATTGCCGCTTTGCTCCTCGTTCCGTCATAGCGGCTTACTAACGCCACTGCTGACAAGTGGTCTGGCAGAACTAACATGGGCCGAACACGAAGAATACGTTCGTCGAAAATATCTCTTAAATCAAGAAAGCTTATTGCAGACAAGCTTTCCAACTTAACCTTAACCTCTGGAAATACGTCCCTTACAAGGACTGCTCCCCAGCCTCGGAGATCTGTATGCACGGACACCAGGATCTAAACCTGGATCCCGAACCTTCATCCCTCTAGAAGGAGAGAACCGAGCAGACACCACAGGAGTGATGTCCTGGCCTTTAGGATTATATTCCGGTGCATGTGCAGGTGAGACCAGGACCACAATTCCAACTGGCCCCTTGAAAGCCACTCTGGCAGTAGACCTGCTCCCCAAAACAGGCCTCGTAGGCCGCACCCATCTGTTTTAGTAACAGAATATATTGATGAAGTGTCCCAGCAAAGCTGATCCAACTCTGGATCCTCAGACCTCTTTCCACAGGAAAAACAGCGAACATTAACCGGTCAGTATCTACTCTGAAACCCACCTCCGACAACTGTCGGTGGGAACAACAGCCAATCCCTGTGTCGAAGAACAGTCAGAGAGAAACAACGATTTGCACCTTTATACAGGGACAACCGGACAATGTCCTGAACCTGACGCACCTCTGTATGACGTAGCGTACTACCTCCCCATCCAGAGGGGACCGGCAAGATCTATTAGAAAAACAGTAAGGGGAACAACCGTAACTCAGAATGCTCCCCTTTTGGATTCTATAAATAACTCACAAGTCTTAGTCTATTCCTGGACTAACTGAAATTAGTAGACGAGTGCTCACCGGAGTGGGAACTAGCCAGATAGACTCAGCGACAAGTGGTCGATGTGTTGGAAACAGAAAATGACATCCACTTCTGCGAACCTACCAAGGCTGCAGAACTCTTACCTTTCAACCTTCCACTGTCTGCACAGAAAAGGAAAAAAGAACGGTATCGAACCGGTTAAAACGACTGCATCCCACAAAAAAATGCGTCACCAACCGTTGTGAAGGAGGCTAACTCACGAAGTTAGACTTACCAGTTGTATCCGCCGAGAGTGACTGAACAGAGGGCTCACCAAACAGCTGTATACCTCCCTCGATTATCTCTCGGAGACATCAGCATTTTCCCGGCTACACCTCCTGCTGTCACGCGGCAGCCTGCTGCAATGTTATAAAGTAGAATCAACATAAGCAAGCTTACCAACTCTGGGTAGGGTAATTCTATCGGATGCCTACCTGAATACAACACTCCCTCATGTGCATGCAATGCAAATAAGGCCAAAGTATAGAAATAAAATATCACTTAGCTTCCTGTGTATGATCCTTTGCGACCGGGCTCTGCGTCGACCAGGAGTTGACTGCCGTAATGTTCTCTCCACGTCGGGAAGAGAATAATATTCGGACTCCTTGAGAGGATCGAAAACCAACTCGTCACGGCCAATCTAGAGCCTAATCAACAGAGCGATCAGCACATGAGAAGAATACCATTATCTCAGCATTCATGGATATACATAATGTAATACACAGTAAAACACATATCCTAACCATGCATATATAAACATATATCTACATATATATATATACACATATAGATATAACCTATACGCAAGTGGATTGTCCAGACCCGTCAGGTCCCTAGTGACAGTAATGTGTTGTGAATGTGTATGACCATGTACTGACGTGCCCCCGATGTGGATCTACCAGGAACGTTATGGTCAACAGAAACTGAGTAAATGTCAACAGCAAGGAATAGTAAGCGGGCAAAAAAATAAGAATTTACTTACCGATAATTCTATTTCTCGGAGTCCGTAGTGGATGCTGGGGTTCCTGAAAGGACCATGGGGAATAGCGGCTCCGCAGGAGACAGGGCACAAAAAGTAAAGCTTTAGGATCAGGTGGTGTGCACTGGCTCCTCCCCCTATGACCCTCCTCCAAGCCAGTTAGGTACTGTGCCCGGACGAGCGTACACAATAAGGGAGGAATTTTGAATCCCGGGTAAGACTCATACCAGCCACACCAATCACACCGTACAACTTGTGATCTAAACCCAGTTAACAGTATGATAACAGCGGAGCCTCTGAAAAGATGGCTCACAACAATAATAACCCGATTTTTGTAACTATGTACAAGTATTGCAGATAATCCGCACTTGGGATGGGCGCCCAGCATCCACTACGGACTCCGAGAAATAGAATTATCGGTAAGTAAATTCTTATTTTCTCTATCGTCCTAGTGGATACTGGGGTTCCTGAAAGGACCATGGGGATTATACCAAAGCTCCCAAACGGGCGGGAGAGTGCGGATGACTCTGCAGCACCGAATGAGAGAACTCCAGGTCCTCTTTTGCCAGGATATCAAATTTGTAGAATTTTACAAACGTGTTCTCCCCTGACCACGTAGCTGCTCGGCAGAGTTGTAATGCCGAGACCTCTCGGGCAGCCGCCCAAGATGAGCCCACCTTCCTTGTGGAATGGGCCTTAACCGATTTAGACTGTGGCAGGCCTGCCTCAGAATGTGCAAGTTGAATTGTGTTACAAATCCAACGAGCAATCGCCTGCTTAGAAGCAGGCGCACCCAACTTGTTGGGTGCATACAGTATAAACAGCGAGTCAGATTTTCTGACTCCAGCTGTCCTGGAACATATTTTCAGGGCCCTGACAACTCCTAGCAACTTGGAGTCCTCCAAGTCCCTAGTAGGTGCAAGGCACCACAATAAGCTGGTTCAGGTGAAACACTGACACCACCTTAGGGAGAGAACTGGGGACGAGTCCGCAGCTCTGCCCTGTCCGAATGGACAAACAGATATGGGCTTTTTTGAGAAAAAACCACCAATTTGACACTCGCCTGGTCCAGGCCAGGGCCAAGAGCATGGTCACTTTTTATGTGAGATGCTTCAAATCCACATATTTGACTGGTTTTAAACCACTGTGATTTGAGGAATCCCAGAACTACGTTGAGATCCCACAGTGCCACTGGAGGCACAAAAAAGGGGTTTGTATATGCAATACTCCCTTGACAAACTTCTGGACTTCAGGAACTGAAGCCAATTCTTTCTGGAAGAAAATTTACAGGGCCGAATTTGAACCTTAATGGACCCCAATTTGAGGCCCATAGACACTCCTGTTTTCAGGAAATGCAGGAAACGACCGAGTTGAAATTTCTTTGTGGGCCTTCCTGACCTCACACCACGCAACATATTTTCGCCACACGTGGTGATAATGTTGTGCGGTCACCTCCTTTCTGGCTTTGACCAGGGTAGGAATGACCTCTTCCGGAATGCCTTTTTTTCCCTTAGGATCCGGCTTTCCATCGCCATGCCGACAAACGCAGCTGCGGTAAGTCTTGGAACAGACATGGTACTTGCTGAAGCAAGTCCCTTCTTAGCGGCAGAGGCCATAAGACCTCTGTAAGCATCTCTTGAAGTTCCGGGTACCAAGTCCTTCTTGGCCAATCCGGAGCCATGAGTATAGTTCTTACTCCTCTACGTCTTATAATTCTCAGCACCTTAGGTATGAGAAGCAGAGGAGGGAACACATACACCGACTGGTACACCCACGGTGTTACCAGAACGTCCACATCTATTGCCTGAGGGTCTCTTGACCTGGCGCAATACCTGTCCCGTTTTTTGTTCAGACGGGACGCCATCATGTCCACCTTTGGTATTTCCCAACGGTTTACAATCATGTGGAAAAAACTTCTCAATGAAGTTTCCACTCTCCCGGGTGGAGGTCGTGCTGAGGAAGTCTGCTTCCCAGTTTCCATTCCCGGGATGAAAAACTGCTGACAGTGTTATCACATGATTTTCCGCCCAGCGAAAAGTCCTTGCAGTTTCTGCCATTGCCCTCCTGCTTCTTGTGTCGCCCTGTCTGTTTACGTGGGCGACTGCCGTGATGTTTTTCCCACTGGATCAATACCGGCTGACCTTGAAGCAGAGGTCTTGCTAAGCTTAGAGCATTATAAATTTACCCTTAGCTCCAGTATATTTATGTGGAGAAAAGTCTCCATACTTGATCACACTCCCTGGAAATTTTTTCCTTGTGTGACTGCTCCCCAGCCTCTCAGGCTGGGCTCCGTGGTTACCAGCATCCAATCCTGAATGCCGAATCTGCTGCCCTCTAGAAGATGAGCACTCTATAACCACCACAGGAGAGACACCCTTGTCCTTGGATATTGGGTTATCCGCTGATGCATCTGAAGATGCGATCCGGACCATTTGTCCAGCAGATCCCACTGAAAAGTTCTTACGTGAAATCTGCCGAATGGAATTGCTTCGTAGGAAGCCACCATTTTTACCAGGACCCTTGTGCAATGATGCACTGTTTTTAGGAGGTTCCTGACTTGCTCGGATAACTCCCTGGCTTTCTCTTCCGGGAGAAACACCTTTTTCTGGACTGTGTCCAGAATCATCCCTAGGCACAGCAGACGTGTCGTCGGGATCAGCTGCGATTTTGGAATATTTAGAATCCACCCGTGCTGATTGTAGCAGTATCCGAGATAGTGCTACTCCGACCTCCAACTGTTCCCTGGACTATGCCCCTATCAGGAGATCGTCCAAGTAAGGGATAATTAAGACGCCTTTTCTTCGAAGAAGAATCATCAATTCGGCCATTACCTTGGTAAAGACCCCAGGGTGCCGTGGACAATCCAAACGGCAGCGTCTGAAACTGATAGTGACAGTTCTGCACGACGAACCTGAGGTACCCTTAGTGAGAAGGGCAAATTTGGGACATAGAGGTAAGCATCCCTGATGTCCCGGGACACTATATAGTCCCCTTATACCTGGTTCGTTATCACTGCTCTGAGTGACTTCATCTTAATTTGAACCTTTGTAAGTGTTCAAAAAAAAATTTTTAGAATAAGTCTCACCTAGCCTTCTGGCTTCAGTACCACAATATAGTGTGGAATAATACCCCTTTTCTGTAGTAGGAGGGGTAATTTAATTATCACCTGCTGGGAATACAGCTTGTGAATTTTTTCCCATACTACCTCCTTGTCGGAGGGAGACTTGGTAAAGCAGACTTCAGGAGCCTGCGAAGGGGAAACGTCTCGACATTCCCATCTGTACCCCCGGGATACTACTTGTAGGATCCAGGGGTCCTGTACGGTCTCAGCGCCATGCTGAGAACTTGTCAGACGCGGTGGAACGCTTCTGTTCCTGGGAATGGGCTGCCTGCTGCAGTCTTCTTCCCTTTCCTCTATCCCTGGGCAGATATGATCTTATAGGGACGAGAGGACTGAGGCTGAAAAGACGGTGTCTTTTTCTGCAGAGATGTGACTTAGGGTAAAAAACGGTGGATTTTCCAGCAGTTGCCGTGACCACCAGGTCCGATGGACCGACCCCAAACAAGTCCTCTTCCTGTATACGGCCATACTGTGCCGTTTGGAATCTGCATCACCTGACCACTGTCGTGTCCATAACATCTTCTGGCAGTTATGGACATCGCGTTTATTCATGATGCCAGAGTGCAAATATCCCTCTGTGCATCTCGCATATATAGAAATGCTCTATAGTCAATAAAATACTGTCCCTGTCAAGGGTATCAATATTTTTAGTCAGGTAATCCGACCAAGCCACCCTAGCTCTGCACATCCAGGCTGAGGCGATCGCTGGCCGCAGTATAACACCAGTATGTGTGTATATACTTTTTATTATATTTTCCAGCCTTGTCAGCTGGTCCTTGAGGACGGCCCTATCTATAGACGGTACCGCCACTTGTTTAGTACCGCCACTTGTTTTGATAAGCGTGTGAGCGCCTTATCCACCTTAAAGGGTGTTTCCCAACGCGCCCTAACTTCTGGCGGGAAAGGGTATACCGCCCATAATTTTCTATCGGGGGGAACCCACGCATCATCACACACTTTATTTAATTTATCTGATTCAGGAAAAACTATGGTAGTTTTTTCACATCCCACATAATACCCTCTTTTGTGGTACTTGTAGTATCAGAAATACGTAACACCTCCTTCATTGCCTTTAACGTGTGGCCCTAATAAGGAATACGTTTGTTTATTCACCGTCGACACTGGATTCAGTGTCCCTGTCTGTGTCTGTGTCGACCGACTAAAGTAAACGGGCGTTTTAAAACCCTTGACGGTGTTTTTGAGACGTCTGGACCGTACTAATTGTTTGTCGGCCGTCTCATGTCGTCAACCGACCTTGCAGCGTGTTGACATTATCACGTAATTTCCTAAATAAGCCATCCATTCCGGTGTCGACTCCCTAGAGAGTGACATCACCATTACAGGCAATTGCTCCGCCTCCTCACCAACATCGTCCTCCTACCTGTCGACACACACGTACCGACACACAGCACACACACAGGGAATGCTCTGATAGAGGACAGGACCCACTAGCCCTTTGGAGAGACAGAGGGAGAGTTTGCCAGCACACACCAAAACGCTATAATTATATAGGGACAACCTTATATAAGTGTTTTCCCTTATAGCATCTTAATATATATATAAGCATATCGCCAAATTAGTGCCCCCCCTCTCTGTTTTAACCCTGTTTCTGTAGTGCAGTGCAGGGGAGAGCCTGGGAGCCTTCCCTCCAGCCTTTCTGTGAGGGAAAATGGCGCTGTGTGCTGAGGAGATAGGCCCCGCCCCTTTTTCGGCGGCCTCGTCTCCCGCTCTTAACGGATTCTGGCAGGGGTTAAATATCTCCATATAGCCTCCGGAGGCTATATGTGAGGTATTTTTAGCCAAATTAGGTATTCATTTGCCTCCCAGGGCGCCCCCCTCCCAGCGCCCTGCACCCTCAGTGACTGCCGTGTGAAGTGTGCTGAGAGGAAAATGGCGCACAGCTGCAGTGCTGTGCGCTACCTTTAGAAGACTGAGGAGTCTTCTGCCGCCGATTCTGGACCTCTTCTTACTTCAGCATCTGCAAGGGGGCCGGCGGCAAGGCTCCGGTGACCATCCAGGCTGTACCTGTGATCGTCCCTCTGGAGCTGATGTCCAGTAGCCAAGAAGCCAATCCATCCTGCACGCAGGTGAGTTCACTTCTTCTCCCCTAAGTCCCTCGTTGCAGTGATCCTGTTGCCAGCAGGACTCACTGTAAAATAAAAAACCTAAGCTAAACTTTCCTAAGCAGCTCTTTAGGAGAGCCACCTAGATTGCACCCTTCTCGGCCGGGCACAAAAATCTAACTGGCTTGGAGGAGGGTCATAGGGGGAGGAGCCAGTGCACACCACCTGATCCTAAAGCTTTACTTTTTGTGCCCTGTCTCCTGCGGAGCCGCTATTCCCCATGGTCCTTTCAGGAACCCCAGCATCCACTAGGACGATAGAGAAATAATAATAATAATCTTGGAACCCCCGAGGGGTCTGAAGGAAGTATACATATACAATTTCAATAACACTCCCCCCACATATACCTATAAATATCTATCTATATATACAAATAGAGGTACAAGGCAATAACAGCCTGTTAATTTTTTTACCACGGAAATACCGTTGATGCAGACAGGGCATCCAAAACCAACCTGCTAATAATTAATTTTTCAAATCAAGTACCGCCAAGCGTCTGCAAAGCCGACAGTTATCCCCACAGCAGCTTGTGACAAAGCCCTCACACCTGTCGACATACCGATAGTGGGTAATAAACAGGGAAACAGTGAATTTATGTATCACAACAAGGATTATGCGTCCATTATTAAACATAATGCTATATGACACCCATATAGCATTAAAAACACTGTGCCCCCCCTCCTTCTTACTATACAGTAAATCCTGGTGGGGACCTGAGGAAAATGGCGCTGACTCCTCTGAGGTCTAAGCTCCGCCCCCTCCCGGCACGCTTACGCCCGCTCAATTATATAAATATATAATACCCTAAAAACTTGCTGGGGACCCTATATACAGGGGGTAACCCCCTGTATAACTTACTTTTTGTCCCAACGCAGCCCAGGGACACCACGGAAGACGTTGGTGTGTGGGAGCTATGGACCGCAGCGTGCACGCTGCGGTCTCCCGGCGGGGTGAAGACACCCGGTGTCCGGGTATGCTCCCCCGCCCGGGATCCTTTTATAAATGCCGCCCAGGGCGCTCCCGCCCAGCAAGCCGATGGGAAGCGGGATCAGAGAGCGCAGCGCTACCGCTGCTACTCCCTACCGTACGCAGCGCACTGGCGGGGCGGGCGCCGAAGCCTGTCCCCCGCTAGCGATCTACTGACACAAGCTATATAAATTCATATGTTATATGCTGCTCAGGGCGCTCCCCCCCAGCGCCCTGCAGGCCCGGTGGAGTGCGGGAGCCGGGAGGGCAGCGCTACCGCTGCTGCTCCCTCCCGTTCACGGCGCACTGGCGGGGCGGGCACAAAAGTATGTCCCCCGCCAGTGAAACACAGATTTTATGCTATATGCTGCCCAGGGCGCTCCCCCCCCAGCGCCCTGCAGGTGATGGTAAGCGCGGGAGCAGGGAGCGCAGCGCTACCGCTGTCTCTCCCCCCTGCGTGGTGACCATACGCTGTGCCCAGGCACCGTAATATGTCCCCCGCCAGCATTGTAGACCGTCAGCAACATGCCCCCAGGGCGCTCCCCCCCCCCCAGCGCCCTGCCAGAGACGGTGTGTGGGAGCCTGGAGCGCAGCCCTACCGCTGCTGTTACCTCCGTTACTGAAGTCTTCTGCCGTCACTGACGTCTTCTTTTCTTCCAATACTCACCCGGCTTCTTTCTTCCGGCTTTTGTGAGGGGATTGACGGCGCAGCTCCGGGAGCAAGCAGCTAGGCGCACCAAGTGATCGAACCCTCTGGAGCTAATGGTGTCCAGTAGCCGAGAAGCAGTGCCTTTAAACTAAGAAGAAGTAGGTCCTGCTTCTCTCCCCTCACTCCCGCGATGCAGGGAGCCTGTAGCCAGCAGGTCTGCCTGAAAATAAAAAAACCTAACAAAGTCTTTCAGAGAAACTCAGGAGAGCTCCCCTAGTGTGTGACCCATCACTCCTGGGCAGAAAGTCTAACAGAGGTCTGGAGGAGGGGCATAGAGGGAGGAGCCAGTTCACACCCAGTTTTAGTCTTTATAGTGTGCCCAAGCACCTGCGGATCCGTCTATACCCCATGGTCCTTTTGGAGTCCCCAGCATCCTCTAGGACGTATGAGAAAATAAGATTTTACTCACCGATAAATCTATTTCTCGTAGTCCATAGTGGATGCTGGGACTCCGTAAGGACCATGGGGATTAGCGGCTCCGCAGGAGACTGGGCACAACTAAAGAAAGCTTTAGGACTACCTGGTGTGCACTGGCTCCTCCCACTAAGACCCTCCTCCAGACCTCAGTTAGGATACTGTGCCCGGAAGAGCTGACACAATAAGGAAGGATTTTGAATCCCGGGTAAGACTCATACCAGCCACACCAATCACACCGTATAACTCGTGATACTATACCCAGTTAACAGTATGAAATATAACTGAGCCTCTCAACAGATGGCTCAACAATAACCCTTTAGTTAGGCAATAACTATAAACAAGTATTGCAGACAATCCGCACTTGGGATGGGCGCCCAGCATCCACTACGGACTACGAGAAATAGATTTACCGGTGAGTAAAATCTTATTTTCTCTGACGTCCTAAGTGGATGCTGGGACTCCGTAAGGACCATGGGGATTATACCAAAGCTCCCAGACGGGCGGGAGAGTGCGGATGACTCTGCAGCACCGAATGAGCAACTCTAGGTCCTCCTCAGCCAGGGTATCAAACTTGTAGACTCGTACAAAAATGTTTTAACCCGACCAAGTAACAGCTCGGCAAAGTTGTAAAGCCGAGACCCCTCGGGCAAGAAGAGCCCACTTTCCTCGTGGAATGGGCTTTTACAGATTTAGGGTGCGGCAGTCCAGCCGCAGAATGTGCAAGTTGAATCGTGCTACAGATCCAGCGAGCAATCGTCTGCTTAAAAGCAGGAGCACCCAGCTTGTTGGGTGCATACAGGATAAATAGCGAGTCAGTCTTCCTGACTCCAGCTGTCCTGGAAACATATACTTTTCAGGGCCCTGACTATGTCCAGTAACTTGGAATCCTCCAAGTCCCAAGTAGCCGCAGGCACCACAATAGGTTGGTTCACATGAAAAACTGATACCACCTTAGGAAGGAATTGGGAACGAGTCCTCAATTCCGCTTTATCCATATAAAATACAGATAAGGGCTTTTGTATGACAAAACCGCCAATTCTGATACACGCCTGGCCGACGCCAAGGCCCACAGAATGACCACTTTCCACGTGAGGTATTATAGCTCCACGGATTTAAGTGGCTCAACCCAATGCGACTTCAGGAAATCCAACACCACGTTGAGATCCCACGGTGCCACTGGAGGCAAAAAAGGGGGCTGACTATGCAGCACTCCCTTAACAAAAGTCTGAACTTCAGGCAGTGAAGCCAGTTCCATTTTGGAAGAAAATCGATAGAGCCGAAATCTGGACCTTAATGGAACCCAATTTTAGGCCCATAGTAACCTCTGACTGTAGGAAGTGCAGAAATCGACCTAGCTGAAATTTCTCCTTTGGGGCCTTCCTGGCCTCACAGTACGCAACATATTTCCGCCATATGCGGTGATAATGGTTTGCGTTCACTTCTTTCCTAGCTTTAAATAGCGTAGGGATAACTTCCTCCGGAATTCCCTTTTCCTTCAGGATCCGGCATTCAACCGCCATGCCGTCCAACGCAGCCGCGGTACGTCTTGGAACAGACAGGCCCCCTGCTGCAGCAGGTCCTGTCTGAGCGGCAGAGGCCATGGGTCCTCTGAGATCATTTCTTGGAGTTCTGGTTACCAAGCTCTTCTTGGCCAACCCGGAACAATGAGTATAGTTCTTACTCCTCTCCTTCTTATTATTCTCATTACCCTGGGTAAGAGAGGCAGAGAAGGGAACACATACACCGACTGGTACACCCACGGTGTTACCAGAGCGTCCACAGCTATCGCCTGAGGGTCCTTGACCTGGCGCAATATCTTTGTAACTTTTAGTTGAGGCGTGACGCCCTCATGTCCACCTGTGGCCTTTCCCAACGGTGTACAATCATTTGGAAGACTTCTGGATGAAGTCCCCACTCTCCCGGGTGGAGGTCGTGTCTTCTGGAAAGTCTGCTTCTCAGTTGTCCACTCCGGGAATGAACACTGCTGACAGTGCTAACACATGATTTTCCGCCCATCGGAGAATCCTTGTGGCTTCTGCCATCGCCATCCTGCTTCTTGTGCCGCCCTGTCGGTTTACATGAGCGACCGCCGTGATGTTGTCTGACTGGATCAGCACCGGCCGGTGTTGAAGCAGGGGTCTAGCCTGGCTTAGGGCATTGTAAATGGCCCTTAGTTCCAGAATATTTATGTGTAGGGAAGTCTCCTGACTTTTCCATAGCCTTGGAAGTTTCTTCCCTGTGTGACTGCCCCCCAGCCTCGAAGGCTGGCAACCGTGGTCACCAGGACCCAGTCCTGTATGCCGAATCTGCGGCCCCCTAGAAGATGAGCACTCTGCAGCCACCACAACAGCGACACCCTGGCCCTTGGAGACAGGGTTATCCGCCGATGCATCTGAAGATGCGACCCGGACCACATGTCCAACAGATCCCACTGGAAAATCCTTGCATGGGACCTGGCGAATGGAATTTCTTCGTAAGAAGCTACCATCCTTCCCAGGGCTCGCGTGCATTGATGCACCGACACCTGTATACGTATTAGGAGGTCTCTGTCTAGAGACGACAACTCCTTGGACTTCTCCTCCGGGAGAAACCCTTTTTATCCTGTTCTGTGTCCAGAACCATACCCAGGAACAGTAGACGCGTCGTAGGAACCAGCTGCGACTTTGGAATATTCAGAATCCAGCTGTGCTGTTGTAGCACTTCTCGAGATAGTGCTACTCCGCCGAACAACTGCTCCCTGGACCTCGCCTTTATAAGGAGATCGTCCAAGTACGGGATAATTATTTCGGCCATTACCTTGGTAAATACCTCGGTGCCGGGGACAGACCAACGGCAACGTCTGGAATTGGTAATGACAATCCTGTACCACAATTTTGAGGTACTCCTGGTGAAGAGGGTAAATAGGGACATGCAGGTAAGCATCCTTGATGTCCAGTGATAGCATGAAATTCTCCAGGCTTGCAATAATCGCCCTGAGCGATTCCATTTTGAACTTGAACCTTCGTATATAAGTGTTCAAGGCTTTCAATTTTAGAATGGGTCTCACCGAACCGTCTGGTTTCGGTACCACAACATTTTGGAATAGTAACCCCCGCCTTGTTGAAGGAGGGGTACCTTGATTTCACCTGCTGGAAGTACAGCTTGTGAATTGCCGCCAGTACTACCTTTCTCCGAGGGCAGCAGGCAAGGCTGATGTGAGGTAACGGCGAGGGGGAGTCGCCTCGAACTCCAGCCTGTATCCCTGTGATACTATTTGCAGAACCTAGGGATCCACCTGTGGGCAAGCCCACTGGTCCCTGAAGTTCCCGAGACGCGCCCCTACCGCACCTGTCTCCACCTGTGGAGCCCCAGCGTCATGCGGTGGACTCAGAGGAAGCGGGGGAAGATTTTTGATCCTGGGAACTGGCTGCTGGTGCAGCTTTTTCCTTCTTCCCTTGTCTCTGTGCAGAAAGGAAGCGCCTTTGACTTGCAGCACTATTTATGCTGAGGCAATTGCAGGTCTCAGTATATAACCTGAGTGTGTATATACAGTCTTCAGGATAGCCTCCTGCTTTTTATCAGCAGGTTCCTTCAAGGTGGCCATATCCTAAGACGGCAGTGCCACCTTTTTTGACAAACGTGTGAGCGCCTTATCCACCCTAAGGGATATCTCCCAACGTGACCTATCCTCTGGCGGGAAAGGGTACGCCATCAGTAACTTTTTAGAAATTACCAGTTTCTTATCGGGGGGACCCACGCTACTTTACACACTTCATTCATTCATCCGATGGGGGAACAAAACACTGGCTGCTTTTTCTCCCCAAAAATAAAACCCCTTTTATGTGGTACTTGGGTTCATGTCAGAAATGCGTAACACATTTTTCATTGCCGAGATCATGTAACGGATGTTCCCAGTGGATTGTGTATATGTCTCAACCTCGTCGACACTGGAGTCAGACTCCGTGTCGACATCTGTGTCTGCCATCTGAGGTAACGGGCGCTTTTTTGAGCCCCTGATGGCCTTTGAGACGCCTGGGCAGGCGCGGGCTGAGAAGCCGGCTGTCCCACAGCTGTTTTACGTCATCCAGCCTTCTAAGTAAGGAGTTGACATTGTCGGTTAATACCTTCCACCTATCCATCCACTCTGGTGTCGGCCCCACAGGGGGCAACATACCATTTATCGGCCTCTGCTCCACCTCCACGTAACCTTCCTCATCCAACATGTCGACACAGCCGTACCGACACACCGCACACACACAGGGAATGCTCTGACTGAGGACAGGACCCCACAAAGTCCTTTGGGGAGACAGAGAGAGAGTATGCCAGCACACACCAGAGCGCTATATAATGCAGGGATTAACACTATAACTGAGTGATTTTTTCCCCCAATAGCCGATTGTATACATATATTGCGCCTAAATTTAGTGCCCCCCCTCTCTTTTTAACCCTTTGAGCCTGAAAACTACAGGGGAGAGCCCGGGGAGCAGTCTTCCAGCTGCACTGTGAAGAAAAAATGGCGCCAGTGTGCTGAGGGAGAAGCCCCGCCCCTTTTTCGGCTGACTTTTCTCCCGCTTTTTTATGGATTCTGGCAGGGGTAATTTATCACATATATAGCCCTGGGACTATATATTGTGATGATTTGCCAGCCAAGGTGTCTTATATTGCCCTCAGGGCGCCCCCCCCAGCGCCCTGCACCCATCAGTGACCGGAGTGTGAGGTGTACATGAGGAGCAATGGCGCACAGCTGCAGTGCTGTGCGCTACCTTGGTGAAGACCGAAGTCTTCTGCCGCCGATTTTCCGGACTCTTCATGCTTCTGGCTCTGTAAGGGGGCCGGCGGTGCGGCTCCCGGACCGAACATCAAGGCCGGTTCCATGCGGTCGATCCCTCTGGAGCTAATGGTGTCCAGTAGCCTAAGAAGCCCAAGCTACTACCAGTTAGGTAGGTTTGCTTCTTCTCCCCTTAGTCCCTCGCTGCAGTGAGTCTGTTGCCAGCAGATCTCACTGTAAAATAAAAAACTTAAATATACTTTTGTCAAAGTCGGAAAAATATCATGCTACACGTTGCCATATATTCACCTCATGCGCTTGCCCGCTGCACATTCTCTCCCATGCATGCGGATACTCGCAGCTGCGTGATGGCGCCTCCTCGGCCATGCGCTCGAGCGCGTGGTATGTGCATTTACGGTAGAGTTTGTGTGCGTCTAGCGGGCGACTCAAACGTTAAATTATAAAACCAAATAGTATGTTTTATAGATAATGTTTCCCCTTAATAATGACTGTAAGTTTGTTTAATGTAAATGGTCGCTGGACAGAGGAATTCCTCTTTGCATGGTACGAAGGGTCAGACAGGGTTTGAGCAGTTGTGTTTGGTACCTAACTAAAGAACATTTTATTAGAAACAATCCGGTGCTGGTTAGGTAAAGATTAATCGCTCCTGCGTATAGTTACGTCTATTAGTAGTTCCTGGACATTTACTATATTTGCGGTTCATTATCCATGCGGCGGGAATTCTCAGATTCCCTCCCAGCTGAGCAGTTTGATATAGTCACAGCCCACCTGTTCAAACTAACCTATGACCTTTTGTTATGATGCGAGGAGACATTCCTGTGTCCAATGAACAATGAGATTGTAGGTCCCTTTGTAGTATACTGTACGCAGTGTATATAAGGACAGCCAGCCTGGCCAGCTCAGTCTTCTCTCCACAAACGGTTTTCATCTTGACTAACTCAGAGCTGGTACCAGGACTGCGCTGCGATCATTCCCCAGTGTGTGTAAGTTATTCTCTGTGACCATTCTAAATCTCTGACTGTATTTGCCATACTCTCTCTCTCTGTTATTGTATAAGATTGTGACGCTATTGTATATTTATGTGTAGTTATTCTGCTTAGATATTGATGTTAGCCTGTAGTGTATGAACTGTTAACTGTTTTTTTTAACTTTTACATAGCTAGATATTGTTAGTAAAGGTGTTGGAACCTTAGCAAGGTATTGTGTGTTTATTACATTGCTGAGAGTATTCAGAGCGTCTCAATCGCTCAAGAGGCTTTCATACAATAGAGGTTAATTAGCATTGCATTGGGCTCACATTACAAAACCAAGGTTTACAGTATAGGCTCAGCCTTTCATTGAGTTGCATACAAGGTTTACTGAGTGTCATCCCGTGAGCGTCTGCACCGCTCGTGTTCCCCTCGTGGTCACGAGCGTACGCTACGCTAGTAGCATAGCATTACGGTAGTCGGCCGCCTATAGCGTGCTCGTCACCAAGCGTTAAGCCGTGAGGGAGCGTGTCGCATGTGCGTCTCGACCACGGATAAGCGTCTGCTACGCTAAGTGCGTACCCTTACGGTACCCCATACGCCAATTGCGTACTGAGTCTCTTACCCATTTTATAGTGAATGTTATAAGATAAATAGTTAGCTTTATCAATTGGCGGCTCGTCCGTCCTCCACATATCCGCACCAGCGAACACAGACTTTATCTGTCAGCAAGGGCGGGAAGGCAGTATCCCTTCGTATCGGGATACAGTAGTGCTGGCTAGATAAGCGTCTGTTTCGCTACGCTGTAGGAGTGCTGGTGGAATCCGGAACCGGAAGGTAAGAACAGTACGCTATTGTCTTTTAAAACTGTTTATTTCTGTTTTGCGTATGCACGCACGCACACACCTGTATTTCTTTTCATTTGTGTATTTTCACACCTCACTTTCCTGTTTGCCATTTCACAATTGATAACGTGCTGAGAAAGATTTGCTGCTATTGGTAGTTAAAAGTAAAATTAATACGTTAAGGAGTAATTTGTAAAAAATGCGCACGGCTTGCCTAAGATACAAGGAAGTTCTGTGTGGTGTTCAGTAAATGATTACAGTTAAAGATCATCTACATTGATATAAACGTGTTAATTGTATTTCTGTGGATATACCTGGCTTGCGTACATGTGTCTCTAACAAAGGGTGGGACTAGCGTACGCGACGCAAGGGCCGACGCACGGAGCGTATATTACGCAACGGAGCGTCTGGGTACGCCCACATAATACAAATCACACGATAGTATTGTTTTAGTTAGGCGATAAGGAGGCAACGCGATAATAGCGCAAATCAATCTCAGTGTCCAAAATTTTAAGCTAATAGATCCTTCTCTAGTTGCAACTCCTCGGGATTAGCCTGCGATACTGAATGAAAGGGATTTCTGCGCAGAAACGACAGTAAAGAGTATATGAGGTGAAAGTGTGTATATATATATATATATATATATATATATATATATATATATATATAAGTTTCTAAAATTTTGGGGTTGAACCACAGGAAATCATCGAGTTCTCGTGAGGTACATACGTGTAAGTGACGGCACGGTGGCTTGGGAGGCATCCCTTGTTAAACATATTAAAATAAGAGCATTAGAGTATAGCAGACCAGGTGGTCTACTGTAGCACAGACCAGGAGGTCCAGACAGACCAGGAGGTCTAGGTACAGCAGACTAAGAAGTCCGCTATAGATAAAGAGTAAAGGAGCACAACACCAGGAAGGGTTGGTGCGGTACCCATATAGGCCATTAAGCTCTGGCTGAAGGAATTCGCAGCCACAATTTTCGATTCCACTGGTCGCTCCGCACATAAGATTAATTACTTATGTGCAGAACGATTGTACCGCACGTAAATAAGAATTTACTTACCGATAATTCTATTTCTCATAGTCCGTAGTGGATGCTGGGACTCCGTAAGGACCATGGGGAATAGCGGCTCCGCAGGAGACTGGGCACAAAAGTAAAAGCTTGAACTAGCTGGTGTGCACTGGCTCCTCCTCCTATGACCCTCCTCCAAGCCTCAGTTAGGATACTGTGCCCGGACGAGCGTACATAATAAGGAAGGATATTGAATCCCGGGTAAGACTCATACCAGCCACACCAATCACACCGTACAACCTGTGATCTGAACCCAGTTAACAGTATGATAAACGAAGGAGCCTCTGAAAAGATGGCTCACAACAATAATAACCCGAATTTTGTAACAATAACTATATACAAGTATTGCAGACAATCCGCACTTGGGATGGGCGCCCAGCATCCACTACGGACTATGAGAAATAGAATTATCGGTAAGTAAATTCTTATTTTCTCTAACGTCCTAAGTGGATGCTGGGACTCCGTAAGGACCATGGGGATTATACCAAAGCTCCCAAACGGGCGGGAGAGTGCGGATGACTCTGCAGCACCGAATGAGAGAACTCCAGGTCCTCCTCAGCCAGGGTATCAAATTTGTAGAATTTAGCAAACGTGTTTGCCCCTGACCAAGTAGCTGCTCGGCAAAGTTGTAAAGCCGAGACCCCTCGGGCAGCCGCCCAAGATGAGCCCACTTTCCTTGTGGAATGGGCTTTTACAGATTTTGGCTGTGGCAGGCCTGCCACAGAATGCGCAAGCTGAATTGTACTACAAATCCAACGAGCAATCGTCTGCTTAGAAGCAGGAGCACCCAGCTTGTTGGGTGCATACAGGATAAACAGCGAGTCAGATTTCCTGACTCCAGCCGTCCTGGAAATATATATTTTGAGGGCCCTGACTACGTCCAGTAACTTGGAGTCCTCCAAGTCCCTAGTAGCCGCAGGCACCACAATAGGCTGGTTCACGTGAAACGCTGAAACCACCTTTGGGAGAAATTGAGGACGAGTCCTCAATTCTGCCCTATCCGTGTGAAAAATCAGGTAAGGGCTTTTATAAGATAAAGCCGCCAATTCTGAGACACGCCTGGCTGAAGCCAGGGCTAACAGCATTACCACCTTCCATGTGAGATATTTTAATTCCACAGTGGTGAGTGGTTCAAACCAATGTGATTTTAGGAACCCCAAAACCACATTGAGATCCCAAGGTGCCACCGGGGGCACAAAAGGAGGCTGTATATGCAGTACCCCCTTTGACAAACGTCTGGACTTCAGGCACTGAAGCCAGTTCTTTTTGGAAGAAAATCGACAGGGCCGAAATTTGAACTTTAATGGACCCTAATTTTAGGCCCATAGACAGTCCTGTTTGCAGGAAATGTAGGAAGCGACCCAGTTGAAATTCCTCTGTAGGGGCCTCATTGGCCTCACACCACGCAACATATTTTCGCCAAATGCGGTGATAATGTTTTGCGGTTACATCCTTCCTGGCCTTTATCAGGGTAGGGATGACTTCTTCTGGAATGCCTTTTTCCTTCAGGATCCGGCGTTCAACCGCCATGCCGTCAAACGCAGCCGCGGTAAGTCTTGGAACAGACAAGGTCCCTGCTGGAGCAGGTCCTTTCTTAGAGGTAGAGGCCACGGGTCCTCCGTGAGCATCTCTTGAAGTTCCGGGTACCAAGTCCTTCTTGGCCAATCCGGAACCACGAGTATAGTTCTTACTCCTCTCCTTTTTATGATTCTCAGTACTTCTGGTATGAGAGGCAGAGGAGGGAACACATACACTGACTGGTACACCCATGGTGTTACCAGAGAGTCCACCGCTATTGCCTGAGGGTCCCTTGACCTGGCGCAATATCTGTCCAGTTTTTTGTTGAGACGGGACGCCATCATGTCCACCTTTGGTTTTTCCCAACGGTTTACCATCTCTTGGAAGACTTCTGGATGAAGTCCCCACTCCCCCGGGTGAAGGTCGTGTCTGCTGAGGAAGTCCGCTTCCCAGTTGTCCACTCCCGGAATGAACACTGCTGACAGTGCTATCACATGATTCTCCGCCCAGCGAAGAATCCTTGCAGCTTCTGCCATCGCCCTCCTGCTTCTCGTGCCGCCCTGTCTGTTTACGTGGGCGACTGACGTGATGTTGTCCGATTGGATCAATACCGCCTGACCCTGAAGCAGGGGTTTTGCTTGACTTAGGGCATTGTAAATGGCCCTTCGTTCCAGAATGTTTATATGAAGAGATGTTTCCATGCTTGACCACAAGCCCTGGAAATTTTGTCCCTGTGTGACTGCTCCCCAGCCTCTCAGGCTGGCATCTGTGGTCACCAGGATCCAATCCTGAATGCCGAATCTGCGGCCCTCTAGTAGATGAGCACTCTGGCGCCACCACAGAAGAGACACCCTTGTCCTTGGCGACAGGGTTATCCGCTGATGCATCTGAAGATGCGATCCGGACCATTTGTCCAGAAGATCCCACTGAAACGTTCGTGCATGGAATCTTCCAAATGGAATCGCTTCGTAAGAAGCCACCATTTTTCCCAGGACCCTCGTGCACTGATGCACTGACACCTGGCCTGGTTTTAGGAGATTCCTGACTAGCTCGGATAACTTCCTGGCCTTCTCCTCTGGGAGAAACACCTTTTTCAGCTGCGATTTTGGAATATTTAGGATCCACCCGTGCTGACGTAACACTAACTGAGATAGTGCTACTCCGACTTCTAACTGTTCCCTGGACCTTGCCCTTATCAGGAGATCGTCCAAGTAAGGGATAATTAAAACGCCTTTTCTTCGAAGAAGAATCATCATTTCGGCCATTACCTTGGTAAAGACCCGAGGTGCCGTGGACAACCCAAACGGCAGCGTCTGAAACTGATAATGACAGTTTTGTACTACAAACCTGAGGTACCCTTGGTGAGAAGGGTAGATTGGGACGTGGAGATAAGCATCTTTGATGTCCAGAGACACCATATAGTCCCCTTCTTCCAGGTTTGCTATCACTGCTCTGAGTGACTCCATCTTGAATTTGAACCTCTTTATGTAAGTGTTCAAGGATTTTAGATTTAAAATTGGTCTCACCGAGCCGTCCGGCTTCGGTACCACAAACAGCGTGGAATAATACCCCTTTCCCTGTTGTAGTAGAGGTACCTTGATTATCACCTGCTGGGAATACAGCTTGTGAATGGCTTCCAAAACTGCCTCCCTGTCGGAGGGAGACTTTGGTAGAGCAGACTTCAGGAACCGGCGAGGGGGAGACGTCTCGAATTCCAGTTTGTACCCCTGTGATACTACCTGCAGAATCCAGGGGTCCACTTGCGAGTGAGCCCACTGCGCGTTGAAATTTTTGAGACGGGCCCCCACCGTGTCCGAGTCCGCTTGTAAAGCCCCAGCGTCATGCTGAAGACTTGGCAGAAGCAGAGGAGGGCTTCTGCTCCTGGGAAGAGGCTGCCTGGTGCAGTCTTTTTCCTCTTCCTCTGCCCTGGGGCAGAAATGAGTGGCCTTTTGCCCGTCTGTACTTATGGGACCGAAAGGACTGAGTTTGAAAAGACTGTCTTTTTCTGCTGAGGGGTGACCTGGGGTAAAAAGGTGGACTTTCCGGCCGTTGCCGTGGCCACCAGGTCCGATAGACCGGCCCCAAATAACTCCTCTCCTTTAAACGGCAATACTTCCATATGTCGTTTGGAATCCGCATCCCCTGACCACTGTCGCGTCCATAACGCTCTTCTGGCAGAAATGGACATAGCACTCACTCTTGATGCCAGGGTGCAAATATCCCTCTGTGCATCACGCATATATAGTAATGCATCCTTCAAATGCTCTATAGTTAGTAATATACTGTCCCTATCCAGGGTATCAATATTTTCAGTCAGGGAATCCGACCACGCCACTCCAGCACTGCACATCCAGGCTGATGCGATTGCTGGTCGCAGTATAACACCAGTATGTGTGTATATACCCTTCAGGATATTTTCCAGCCTTCTATCCGCTGGTTCTTTGAGGGCGGCCGTATCAGGAGACGGTAACGCTACTTGTTTAGATAAACGTGTGAGCGCTTTATCTACTTTAGGGGGTGTTTCCCAACGCGCCCTAACCTCTGGCGGGAAAGGGTATAGTGCCAATAATTTATTAGAGATTAGCACTTTTTTATCGGGGGAAACCCACGCTTTATCACACACCTCATTTAATTCATCTGACTCAGGAAAAGCTACTGGTAGTTTTTTCACTCCCCACATAATACCCTTCTTTGTGGTACTTGTAGTGTCAGAAATGTTCAATGCCTCCTTCATTGCCGTGATCATGTAACGTGTGGCCCTACTGGACATTACGTTTGTCTCCTCACCGTCGACACTGGACTCAGTATCCGTGTCTGGGTCTGTGTCGACCCACTGAGGTAACGGGCGTTTTATCGCCCCTGACGGTGTCTGAGACGCCTGGACAGGCACTAATTGATTTGTCGGCTGTCTCATGTCGTCAACAGTTTTTTGTAAAGTGCTGACATTGTCACGTAGTTCTTTAAATACAACCATCCAGTCAGGTGTCGACTCCCTAGGGGGTGACATCACTAATACAGGCAATTGCTCTGCTTCCACATCATTTTCCTCCTCATACATGTCGACACAATCGTACCGACACCCAGCACACACACAGGGAATGCTCTGATAGAGGACAGGACCCCACTAGCCCTTTGGGGAGACAGAGGGAGAGTTTGCCAGCACACACCAGAGTGCTATATATATATATAGGGATAACCTTATATAAGTGTTACTCCCATTTATAGCTGCTGTTTATAATTTAGCTGCCAATAGTGCCCCCCCTCTCTCGTTTTTACCCTGATTCTGTAGGGACTGCAGGGGAGAGTCAGGGAGCCGTCCTTCCAGCGGAACTGTGAGGGAAAATGGCGCTTGTGTGCTGAGGAGATAGGCTCCGCCCCTTCACGACGGCCTTATCTCCCGCTTTTTTCTGGAAAACTGGCAGGGGTTAAATACATCCATATAGCCCAGGAGCTATATGTGATGTATTTGTTTTGCCATCCTAAGGTATTTCTGTTTTTTATTGCGTCTCAGGGCGCTCCCCCCCAGCGCCCTGCACCCTCAGTGACCGGAGTGTGAAGTGTGCTGAGAGCAATGGCGCACAGCTGCAGTGCTGTGCGCTACCTTAGTTGAAGACAGGAACGTCTTCTGCCGCCGATTTCACCGGACCTCTTCGTTCTTCTGGCTCTGTAAGGGGGCCGGCGGCGCGGCTCCGGGACCCATCCAGGCTGAACCTGTGATCGTCCCTCTGGAGCTAATGTCCAGTAGCCTAAGAAACCCAATCCACTCTGCACGCAGGTGAGTTCGTTTCTTCTCCCCTTAGTCCCACGATGCAGTGAGCCTGTTGCCAGCAGGACTCACTGAAAATAAAAAACCTAAAATAAACTTCTACTCTAAGCAGCTCAGGAGAGCCACCTAGCATGCACCCTTCTCGTTCGGGCACAAAAATCTAACTGAGGCTTGGAGGAGGGTCATAGGGGGAGGAGCCAGTGCACACCAGCTAGTTCAAGCTTTTACTTTTGTGCCCAGTCTCCTGCGGAGCCGCTATTCCACATTGTCCTTACGGAGTCCCAGCATCCACTTAGGACGTTAGAGAAATTGTGTGCATTAGTTAGTAACTTGACCCAGTACCATTTGCATACGTAGAGGGGTCATAAACGCTATTTGTACATTCTAACGTGATTTGTGTAATTTTTTTTATTTTAAGGGAGGTTCGCTGGTCACTCGGGAATTCTCTAACAACCTATAGTTACTGGGAAGGGTTAAGTGCTCTTCGGATCACACCCACATGTTCCAGTTAATAGAGGTTCAGGTCGCAGGGGCCCTAGGTTGAGTACGCCAGCGCTAAGGCAGTGTGTGGGCGTATTGGTCGACGTGGGCGAGTGAGTGGAGGTACTCGGTAAACTTCCGCCGCCGGCCTACCCCGGACATCTTGGTTTTTGTAAGGGTTCGCTAAAGACCCTGATTTGAAGGTCAGAGGTAGTGAAAGCAACACCTGCAAAGATGGGGGCCAGTTGTTCAGGTAGGGGGCGATCAACCTCGGTTCGGGTTGACTTAGTAAACAGACCAATCGGGTCGGCAAGGTATGTCATGTGTGAGAAATACGGTTCACACACACAGGTTTTGTGCGATGAATGGGAAAGAATGACTGTGCATGATGGGAAAAAGTTCCCACGGGTAGGCAGTTTTAGTCCCGAGGTGTTACAAAATCTAAGGAGAAGGATATGTCTCATTAAATCTGCAAAGAGACGGATCAAACATTATGATTATTTACAGTTATGGCAACAGGAAGGTGAAATACAAAGAGGATTGGCTCAAGTGGCTGGATCTAACCCTATCAGAAAACTGATAGCCACCGCTCCCCCACCACCATACATAACGGGAGAGAAGGTGGTTACAGAGAATGGCACACTGGTGAATGATAAACATGCACTTAGTAACTGTATAAATGTTAAGAATAATGTAACCAAGATTGTTGATGCTAATATTAACCCGTGCAAGCTGTACCCTGTTTTAAACTTTCCCCAGGATTGTGACCAAGAGGATGAGCCAACAACAATATCGGCACTCTCTCTAGCAGCCACCATAGCAGAAACAACAGTGGGCACGTCCCAACCAGTAAGAGCAGTATCAAAAACCCCTAGTGGAGGGACAGGTGAGGTCGTATCAACTGGTAAGTACGGCACCATACACTATGCTGAAACCATTTCACCACATGTTGTAGAATCTACTCAGAATGATGTTATTGAACTTAATCCCGTTAGGGTAATTGCAGTGCCAAATGGGAAAACTGACACTTCAGGAGTCACTCCTCTCAGACACATCGCCATGCACTGCCCCTTTTCCCGAATGGAATTAAGATCAATGGTGTCTGAATTCCCTGATCCTAGGAAAGATCTAGTTGCAAGCCAGAAATACATTAGAGAGCTAGGAAATACTGTGGAGCCCAATAACAAAGACTGGCAGATATTGCTGAGGGCATGTTTACCCTCCAATGTCGACTCAGCGAGATTTATAGCCGACTGTAAATTAGATGGAGGTACCCCTTACGGATGTGTACAACCAAGATAATGTAAAGAGAATAAATTTACAGTTAAAAGAGTATTTTCCAGCTGTTGCCAAATGGAACAAAATTTTCTCCATTCAAACAAAAAGCGGGAGAAACAGCTGCTGATTATTTTCATCGGGCACTACAGGATATGGCTAAGTATACAGGCATAGAAGACATTAAGACAAATGTGAATCAGAGAAGTAGCATTATCTGTGTTAATGGATGGTTTAAAGGAAGTATTGAGGACGAGGGTACAGACCACCCAACCATGTTGGCGAGGTCTGTCGGTGGCTACTTTGAGAGAGGCCGCTATTGATCATGATCGGAATTTCACCAGACACAGGGAGTCACAAAGTGATAAGTTAATGGCCGTAAGTATACATGCCCTGACCACAAGGCCACCTCTGTATAAATCTCCGACCCCTGTGGGTAAGTCAAATGTGGTAACTTGTTATTACTATCATAAGGAGGGACATTTTGCACGAGACTGTAGATCGAAAAATGCACAAAAATCATATCAACCCCCTAGACAACGACATGACACACGAAATTGGGATCAAGGACCGCATAGACGGAGTTATGAGCCACACACAGGGGAAACGAAAAGGTATCCCCCAAAAAGAGACTGGCAAGTCACTGATAGTTCCCATTTACCCCCTTCACAGGTAATAGCTGCCAGCGCAATGCAGGGAGGTCACCACGCACCATAGGGGCGGGGCCACACCTGTAATCTGCAGCCAGTAAAATTAATTGCGAGCCTTGGAAGTGAACCCGAGGTCACAATTGATGTAGCTGGTAAATCTCTAAATTTCCTTGTAGATACGGGGGCGGCCAAGTCAGTGATAAATTCGACCGTGGGCATGAGAACCACTGGTAAAACAATTCCAGCCATGGGAGTAACAGGAGTAGTACAGCACTACCCTTTAAGCAAACCTGCAGAGATTACGATAGGGCCTTTGCATACCAAGCATTCTTTTCTGCTGGCTGCATCGGCTCCGACTAATCTCCTAGGGAGAGATTTACTGTGCAAAATGGGATGCGTCATATACTGTACTCCTGAAGGTGTGTTCTTGGACATACCCGAAAACCACGCTCAGGAAGCGCAGGATATGCTAGACTCCCCAACAAGATTAATGTCACACACTGTTGTTGTAAATAGGTGTCCGTCCAAGGTAGAGGAAATGATTTCCCAGATACCGGAATCACTTTGGACCAAGGATGGACAAGACACTGGATTGATGGCAAACGTAGCCCCAGTAGTTGTGCAAGTAAAAGATGGTAGGATAGCTCCAAAAATCCCACAATACCCTCTGAAGCCAGAGGTGGAGTTAGGAGTTTACCCTGTAATAGAGCGCTTGCTACAACAGGGCATTCTGGTAAGAACGTCCAGCACTGCCAATAGTCCCCATCTTCCCTGTTAAAGAGTGGGGGGAGGGATTACAGATTAGTGCAGGATCTAAGAGGGATCAACAAAATAGTTGAGAGTAAATTCCCCGTAGTGCCAAATCCAGCTGTCATCCTTATGCAAATACCTCCCACTGCCAAATGTTTCACTGTGATTGACCTCTGCTCCGCTTTCTTCTCGGTACCTCTGCACCCTGACAGTCAATACTTATTCGCATTCACATACAGAGGAGTTCAGTACACTTGGACTCGATTACCACAAGGTTTCATAGACAGTCCAAGTATTTTCTCACAGGCCCTGCATGATTGTTTACAGTCTTTCCAACCAGAGAGTGGATCAATATTGATACAGTATGTGGATGATTTACTGCTGTGTTCAGATTCACTGGAAGCGTCCCTGAGAGATACGAAACAACTCCTGTTTCATCTTTCAGACACAGGACACAAGGTTTCCAAGGACAAGTTACAATTATGCCAAACCCGTGTGAAGTATTTGGGACACTGTCTAACACCAGGACTGAGACACCTTACCGCTGATAGAATTCAAGCAATTCGTGACATGACCCTGCCACAAACCCAGCAACAGATTAGAACATTTTTAGGAATGTGTTGGTATTGCCGTAACTGGATCCCAGGTTTTTCCATACTAGCCCTACCTTTGCAGGAGATGGTCTCCTCAAACAAACCTGATCGGGTTTCGCACACAGACGAATCTGAGATGGCATTTGAGAGACTTAAACAGTGCCTAACGCAGGCACCAGCATTAGGTATGCCTGACTATGGGAAACCCTTTGAGCTGTACGGAACAGAGAGTGCTGGGTGCGCAGCAGGTGTCTTAACCCAGAAGCATGGTGATGCCAGCAGGCCGGTAGCCTACTATAGCGCTCAGCTAGATACGGTAGCGCGATCCCTCCCCACATGCTTGCGAAGCGTTGCAGCAATAGCATTGCTAGTCACAAAAAGCGAAGATGTAGTGCTAGGACACAATCTCACAATTCATACACCACATGCAGTGTCAGCCTTACTGAATTCGGCCTAAACCAGACACGTCTCATCAGCGCGGTTTACAAGATGGGAATTGGCATTGATGGCCCCCGTAAACATCACCATAAGGAGATGCAGCGCATTAAATCCTGCAACGTATCTCCCAGGTGTGCCTGGACAGGCACAAAGGGTGGAGGATGAGAGTGATGGTGAAAGAGGATTTAATACAGGGGATGACACGCATGATTGTATGGAATATTTGACCCAAAATTTCACGGCAAGGCCTGACATCAGTGACAACCCACTGGAAGATGTAGATTTTGCTTTCTACACTGACGGTAGTTGTCACAGACAGACGGACTCGGGAGACTTGTGTACTGGATACGCAGTCGTAGATGACCAAGGTACCATAGAAGCGGAACCGCTAGGCCCACCACACTCAGCACAAGTTGCTGAACTGGTTGCCCTAACCAGAGCATGTGAATTGGCTAAGGGCAAATCAGCCAATATTTACACAGATTCTAGGTACGCCTTCGGAGTAGTCCATGATTTCGGGGCCCTATGGCGCCTCAGAAATTTCATGACGGCAGCTGGCACACCCGTAGCGCATGCAGCCCACATCAAAAGACTTCTAACAGCGATACAGGAACCCGACAGAGTGGCTGTTATCAAGTGTAAAGCTCACACATATAGCCAAGACCCGGTATCACTTGGTAACAGCCGAGCAGACGAAGCTGCTAAATCAGCAGCAGGTAACCCCATACAAACAGACAGTACACGACTGATGGTATTTAATATTGTAAACACACAGAAATTGTGTGAAATGCAAAATGTGTTCCCCACAGGAAAAGGCAGTTTGGAGGTCAAAAGGATATGGCCAGGAGTCCTCAGGACTCTGGACAGATGGACAGGGTAAGCCAGTGGCACCCAGAGCATACCTTCCAAGTCTAGCGGAAGCAGCACATGGGCTGACTCATCTAGGCAAAGAAGGAATGTGTAAGTTGGTAAGAGCTTATTGGTGCGCCCCAGGATTTTCTTCCCATGCGGGTAAAAGAGCGATGACATGTCTCACCTGCTTGAGGAAGAATATCGGAAAGGCAATACCGACAGAGCCATCCCATATCCCTCCGACAGATGGCCCTTTTCAGGTAATACAAATTGATTTCATACAATTGCCACCTTGTAGAAATTTAAAGTATGTATTGGTCTGTATTGATGTGTTCTCAAATTGGGTTGAAGCATTTCCCGCGGCCACAAATACCGCTGTATTTACTGCAAAGAAAATTGTGCAGGAATTTGTGTGTAGGTATGGTATCCCTAGAATCATTGAAAGTGATAGGGGTACCCATTTTACAGGTGAAGTCTTTCAAACAATGTGTAAGTTGATGGGAATTAATAGTAAGCTGCACACTCCGTACCGCCCCCAGGCGAGTGCGAAGGTGGAAAGAGTAAACAGCACTATTAAAAATAAATTGAGCAAGGTAATGACTGAAACAGGACTGTTATGGCCTGAAGCTTTGCCAATCGTATTATACAGCATCAGAACCACTCCCAGGTCCCTCTTAACCTGTCTCCTTTTGAAATTCTGTTTGGTCGACAACCCCATGTTATGATTAACCCCCAGGATGATTTGAAATGTAACAATGAAGTAACCGTAAAGTACTTGGTTAAGATGAGTAAGCAATTGAGGAATCAGAATGATAATCTAAAGTTGGTGATTCCTGATCTGCCAGACAGTAATTGTCATGACATTGAACCTGGGGATTATGTAATGATACGGAATTTTCTACGCTCAGGTTGCCTTATTGACAGATGGGAAGGACCATATCAAGTCTTATTGACCAGCACAACAGCATTGAAGGTTGCCGAGAGAGAGACTTGGGTCCATTCGTCTCATTGTAAAAAGGTCTCTGACCCAGAGAGGTCCCGTGATAAAGAACAGACGGTAGAGGTTGTATCACTAGAGTGTGTGTGCAGGGAGGATTGAGACGACACATGAGCGCTGAGAATAATAAGACCGGAAGCTTGTCGAGCCAGATTTCTTTTTCCCATTTGTTATTTTCTCCAGTTCCCACCTCCCTCCTATTTCCTTTCCCCCTGTTTATTTTTCTCCTTTTACTCCTCTAAGATGGACTTGCCCCAAGAGACTGTGATCCGGATTTTCCCGTTGACCATGATGTTGACCAGAGCAGTCTGTTTCGGCGAGAGTACCATGGAGGTCGAGAAAGGATCGGGAATGGGTTCTGATGACCAGGATGCAGGCGTAAATTTCCAAGAGCAACATAATCACCGAGTAAAGGCGAGTATCAGAAAACGATCTGGTAGCATTGACAATAGAAGGAATTGTGAAGGATTGTTAGCTGAAGAGAACTGCATCTGTAGGCATTGTGACAATATAGTTGAGGATGGGTGCATAAAGAAATGTCAGTCCAGTTTTAATGTCCACATGGACCGGCATCCATTGAGTGACTATCACTCCTTAGTGGGTAAAGTGTTAAACCAGACAGACTGTTGGGTATGCTCTCAAGTACCTCAAGGTCATAGCAAATCAGGACTAGTACCATTCCCTTTAACTGTAGGAGAGGTACTTGAGCTAAGTGGTGGGAGGCCGGTGGACAAGAGGTTTAATATCTCTAGTCCTCCTAGTTTGAAGCTCCACCAATATCATGTGGATAGGTCCTTTGTGTGCTTTAACATTTCCAATCCCCGAAAGCCGGGAAAATAAGATTTTACTTACCGATAAATCTATTTCTCGTAGTCCGTAGTGGATGCTGGGACTCCGTCAGGACCATGGGGAATAGCGGCTCCGCAGGAGACAGGGCACAAAATTTAAAAGTTTGACCACTAGGTGGTGTGTACTGGCTCCTCCCCCTATGACCCTCCTCCAAGCCTCAGTTAGGATACTGTGCCCGGACGAGCGTACACAATAAGGAAGGATTTTGAATCCCGGGTAAGACTCATACCAGCCACACCAATCACACCGTACAACTTGTGATCTGAACCCAGTTAACAGTATGACAAACGTAGGAGCCTCTGAACAGACGGCTCACAACAATAACAACCCGATTTTTTTGTAACAATAACTATGTACAAGTATTGCAGACAATCCGCACTTGGGATGGGCGCCCAGCATCCACTACGGACTACGAGAAATAGATTTATCGGTAAGTAAAATCTTATTTTCTCTGACGTCCTAGTGGATGCTGGGACTCCGTCAGGACCATGGGGATTATACCAAAGCTCCCAAACGGGCGGGAGAGTGCGGATGACTCTGCAGCACCGAATGAGAGAACTCCAGGTCCTCCTTAGCCAGGGTATCAAATTTGTAGAATTTTACAAACGTGTTCTCCCCTGACCACGTAGCTGCTCGGCAGAGTTGTAATGCCGAGACCCCTCGGGCAGCCGCCCAAGATGAGCCCACCTTCCTTGTGGAATGGGCCTTGACAGATTTAGGCTGTGGCAGGCCTGCCACAGAATGTGCAAGTTGAATTGTGCTACAAATCCAACGAGCAATCGTCTGCTTAGAAGCAGGAGCACCCAGCTTGTTGGGTGCACACAGTATAAACAGCGAGTCAGATTTTCTGACTCCAGCCGTCCTTGAAATATATATTTTCAATGCTCTGACAACGTCCAACAACTTGGAATCCTCCAAATCGCTAGTTCCAAAACTACATTAAGATCCCACGGTGCCACTGGGGGCACAACCGGGGGCTGTATATGTAGTACTCCTTTTACAAAAGTCTGGACTTCAGGAACTGAAGCCAATTCTTTCTGGAAGAAAATCGACAGGGCCGAAATTTGAACCTTAATGGACCCTAATTTGAGGCCCATAGACAATCCTGTTTGCAGGAAATGTAGGAATCGACCCAGTTGAAATTCCTCCGTCGGGGCCTTCCTGGCCTCACACCACGCAACATATTTTCTCCAAATGCGGTGATAATGTTGTGCAGTCACCTCCTTCCTGGCTTTTACCAGGGTAGGGATGACCTCTTCCGGAATGCCTTTTTCCCTTAGGATTCGGCGTTCAACCGCCATGCCGTCAAACGCAGCCGCGGTAAGTCTTGGAATAGACACGGTCCCTGCTGAAGCAGGTCCCGTCTTAGAGGTAGAGGCCACGGATCTTCCGTGAGCATCTCCTGAAGTTCCGGGTACCAAGTTCTTCTTGGCCAATCCGGAGCCACGAGTATCGTTCTTACTCCCCTTTGCCGTATAATTCTCAGTACTTTTGGTATGAGAGGCAGAGGAGGAAACACATACACTGACTGGTACACCCATGGTGTTACCAGAGCGTCTACAGCTATTGCCTGAGGGTCTCTTGACCTGGCGCAATACCTGTCCAGTTTTTTGTTGAGGCGGGACGCCATCATGTCCACCATTGGTCTTTCCCAATGGACCACAATCATGTGGAAGACTTCTGGATGAAGTCCCCACTCTCCCGGGTGCAGATCGTGTCTGCTGAGGAAGTCTGCTTCCCAGTTGTCCACTCCCGGGATGAACACAGCTGACAGTGCTAACACATGATTTTCTGCCCAGCGGAGAATCCTTGCAGCTTCTGCCATTGCCCTCCTGCTTCTTGTGCCGCCCTGTCTGTTTACGTGGGCGACTGCCGTGATGTTGTCCGACTGAATCAACACTGGCTGACCCTGAAGCAGAGGTTTTGCCAGGCTTAGAGCATTGTAGATTGCTCTTAGCTCCAGTATATTTATGTGAAGAGACGTCTCCAGGCTTGACCACACGCCCTGGAAGTTTCTTCCCTGTGTGACCGCTCCCCAGCCTCTCAGGCTGGCATCCGTGGTCACTAGGACCCAGTTCTGTATGCCGAATCTGCGGCCCTCTAACAGATGAGCACTCTGCAACCACCATAGCAGAGACACTCTTGTCCTTGTGGACAATTTTATCCGCTGATGCATCTGCAGATGCGATCCGGACCATTTGTCCAGCAGATCCCACTGAAAAGTTCGTGCATGGAATCTGCCGAATGGAATCGCTTCGTAAGAAGCTACCATTTTTCCCAGGACTCTTGTGCATTGATGCACAGATACTTTTCCTGGTTTTAGGAGGTTCCAGACTAGATCGGATAACTCCCTGGCTTTCTCCTCCGGAAGAAATACCTTTTTCTGAACAGTGTCCAGAATCATCCCTAGGAACAACAGACGTGTCGTCGGGATCAGTTGGGATTTTGGAAAATTCAGAATCCACCCGTGTTGTTGGAGCACTACTTGGGTTAGTGCTACTGCGACCTCCAGCTGTTCTCTGGATCTTGCCCTTATCAGGAGATCGTCCAAGTAAGGGATAATTAAGACGCCTTCTCTTCGAAGAAGGATCATCATTTCGGCCATTACCTTGGTAAAGACCCGGGGTGCCGTGGACAATCCAAACGGCAGCGTCTGAAACTGATAATGACAGTTTTGCACCACGAACCTGAGGTACCCTTGGTGTGAAGGACAAATGGGAACATGAAGGTAAGCATCCTTGATGTCCAAGGACACCATAAAATCCCCTTCTTCCAGATTCGCTATCACTGCTCTGAGTGACTCCATCTTGAACTTGAATTTTTGTATGTACAGGTTCAGAGATTTTAGATTTAGAATCGGTCTTACCGAGCCGTCCGGCTTCGGTACCACAAATAGCGTGGAGTAATACCCCTGTCCCTGTTGTAGGAGGGGTACCTTGACTATCACCTGCTGAGAATACAGCTTGTGAATGGCCTCCAATACCGTCGCCCTGTCGGAGGGAGACGTTGGCAAAGCAGACTTTAGGAAACGGCGAGGAGGGGACTTCTCGAATTCCAACCTGTAACCGAGATACTACCTGCAGGATCCAGGGGTCCACCTGCGAGTGAGCCCACTGTGCGCTGAAATGTTTGAGGCGACCCCCCACCGTCCCTGAGTCTGCTTGTAAGGTCCCAGCGTCATGCTGACGCCTTTGTAGAAGCCGGGGAGGGCTTCTGCTCCTGGGAAGGAGCTGCTTGTTGCAGTCTCTTACCCTTTCCTTTGCCTCGGGGCAAATAGGAATGTCCTTTTGCTCGTTTGTTCTTATAGGAACGAAAGGACTGCGGCTGAAAAGCCTGCGGCTTTTTCTGCTGGGAGGTGACCTGGGGTAAAAAGGTGGATTTTCCGGCCGTTGCCGTGGCCACCAGATCCGATAGACCGACCCCAAATAATTCCTCCCCCTTATACGGCAATACTTCCATATGTCGTTTGGAATCCGCATCACCTGACCACTGGCGCGTCCATAAACTTCTTCTGGCAGATATGGACATCGCACTTACTCTTGATGCCAGAGTGCAAATATCTCTCTGTGCATCTCGCATATAAAGAAATGCATCCTTTAACTGCTCTATAGTCAGTAAAATACTGTCCCTATCCAGGGTATCAATATTTTCAGACAGTGACTCCGACCAAGCCACGCCAGCACTGCACATCCAGGCTGAGGCGATTGCTGGTCTCAGTATAACACCCGTATGTGTGTATATACTTTTTAATGTATTCTCCAGCCTCCTATCAGCTGGATCCTTGAGGGCGGCCGTATCAGGAGACGGTAACGCCACTTGCTTTGATAAGCGTGTGAGCGCCTTATCCACCCTAGGAGGTGTTTCCCAGCGCGCCCTAACCTCTGGCGGGAAAGGGTATAATGCCAATAACTTCTTTGAAATTAGCAGTTTTCTATCTGGGGTAACCCACGCTTCATCACACACTTCATTCAGTTCCTCTGATTCAGGAAAAACTATCGGTAGTTTTTTCACACCCCACATAATACCCCTTTTTGTGGTACTTGCAGTATCAGAGATATGCAAAGCCTCCTTCATTGCCGTGATCATATAACGTGTGGCCCTACTGGAAAATACGTTTGTTTCTTCACCGTCGACACTGGATTCAGTGTCAGTGTCTGGGTCGACCGACTGAGGTAAAGGGCGTTTTACAGCCCCTGACGGTGTCTGAGACGCCTGGACAGGTACTAACTGGTTTGCCGGCTGTCTCATGTCGTCAACCGACTTTTGTAGCGTGCCGACACTATCCCGTAATTCCATAAACAAAGCCATCCATTCTGGTGTCGACTCCCTAGGGGGTGACATCACCATTACAGGCAATTGCTCCGCCTCCACGCCAACATCGTCCTCATACATGTCGACACACACGTACCGACACACAGCAGACACACAGGGAATGCTCTGATAGAAGACAGGACCCCACTAGCCCTTTGGGGAGACAGAGGGAGAGTTTGCCAGCACACACCCAAGCGCTATAAATATATATAGGGACAACCTTAATAAGTGTGTTCCCTTTATAGCAGCTCAAATATTATAAATATCGCCAATAAGAGCCCCCCCTCTGTTTTTACCCTGTTTCTGTAGTGCAGTGCAGGGGAGAGTCCTGGGAGCCTTCCTCGCAGCGGAGCTGGGCAGGAAAATGGCGCTGTGTGCTGAGGAGAATAGGCCCCGCCCCCTTTTCGGCGGGCTTCTTCTCCCGGTTTTTTTGGAACCTGGCAGGGGTTAAATACATCCATATAGCCCCAGGGGCTATATGTGATATATTTTAGCCAGAATAGGTATATTACATTGCTGCCCAGGGCTCCCCCCCCAGCGCCCTGCACCCTCAGTGACCGCTGGTGTGAAGTGTGCGGAGAGCAATGGCGCACAGCTGCAGTGCTGTGCGCTACCTCATGAAGACTGAGACGTCTTCTGCCGCCGGTTTCTGGACCTCTTCTCTATTCGGCATCTGCAAGGGGGTCGGCGGCGCGGCTCCGGTGACCCATCCAGGCTGTACCTGTGATCGTCCCTCTGGAGCTAGTGTCCAGTAGCCTAAGAAGTAAATCCATCCTGCACGCAGGTGAGTTCACTTCTTCTCCCCTAAGTCCCTTGTTGCAGTGAGCCTGTTGCCAGCAGGACTCACTGAAAATAAAAAACCTAATAACTTTTTCTAAGCAGCTCTTTAGGAGAGCCACCTAGATTGCACCCTGCTCGGACGGGCACAAAAACCTAACTGAGGCTTGGAGGAGGGTCATAGGGGGAGGAGCCAGTACACACCACCTAGTGGTCAAACTTTTAAATTTTGTGCCCTGTCTCCTGCGGAGCCGCTATTCCCCATGGTCCTGACGGAGTCCCAGCATCCACTAGGACGTCAGAGAAATTGGGAAGTGTCATGGAGTAATCAAACCATGACCTTTTCATACAGACCCGACAGAATGCCCATAGACACAGAACTTATACGCCAGATAGCCGACCATGGAAAATATTTCCGGTATAGGTACACTCTAGGAAGTAGGACCATGCGAGTTGGAGAAGTATCACCAGGATACTGTGCACATATCATACAACCTGATACGTGTACTAAACAGATGGGAGAATTAGGGTTAGGAGATTTCACATGGAAAATTTGTAACATGATAATGTCATACTCCGTCCCATATGTTCTCCCCGATGATGCATATTTCATATGCGGGAAGAAGGCGTATAAGTGGCTTGCCCCAAACTCAGAGGGATTGTGCTATATTGGAAAAGTACTGCCTGAAGTAATGACTGTAACCCATAACAAAATGAAAGATATTCACCGCAGTGCCCAAGCTCCTTATACTCACACTCATTACGAGCACGTCGTTAAACGGCACCTGATAGAGAGGACAGAGCATTCAGCCTCTGATCTGATCCATGAATCCACCGGGATTCAATTCCTACTCGCGTTAGATATCACTCGTACCGCCAGAGGAGTGATAAATTATAAATATATATCTGCCCTTGCAAATTTATTAGACAATATCACCGAAATGTATGACGACACATTCAGGTACACTGGGAAAGAGTTACAAGCCTACAAAACAGAACTGGTTCAGCATAGAATGATTCTTAATTACCTCACAGCTGTGACAGGCGGATATTGTGTTACCCTAGCAACTCAATATGGAATAAAGTGCTGCACGTACATTACAAACAGCACGGAGGACCCAGCCGAGGTCATAGACCAAAAGATGGATGACATTTTACAATTAAAGTGGGAGTTTCGAAGGAAACACAATCTCACACTCGCTGCTGTGGGTAATGAGCTGACCAGTTGGGTGTCATGGTTGAACCCACGAAATTGGTTCTCGGGCTTAGGAGAATGGGCCCAAGGTATTATTATTGATGTAGAGAAATTTCTTTTGTGTTTTTTAGGAGTCGTCATATTGGTTGGCCTGATATTTAGATGCGTTTAGGTTTTAGCGAAGCGTAAAAGTAATACCAGGGTGATGAGTCTAAGGAGCGAGGACACTGTACTAACAACAACTAATTTGATTTATGACCCAACGATAGAGACAATGTTGTGAAGAAAATGTGATTCCACGGTCCGTTTCTTTCACCCGTTTCTCCTTTGTTTTCCTCCAAGGTACAAAGACATCCGCTTGGAAGAAGAATTTGACAACCTCTTTTATACAGACCATTGATGAACTATGCTACAAGCCCCCAATTTCCCTAGTGACTTTAACTTTTACGATAGCCCAATACTTTAGAGACTGTAACTTTATGGACAATGGAACAACTTTTGCTCGTTATTTATAGCAAAAGCACCGAGAGACATCAGACAACATGTACATCAAGACAAGACTTCAGACAAGACCTCAATCATCAAATGCATATTAAACTCACATAGTTTACAACTGCATTTATAATAATTGCTTCTTATCTTCACCTCTACAACCTCCAGGTAATAACACACATAGTCGATAGGGAATATAGATACAGATATCAGCACTCACATATCCCCCCCATTCATGTATGTGCTCCCCCATTTGTTGCAACCAAAAGCCGAAAAGAGCTCGGTAAAGTTTGACAGCCCATCCACAGACCCGTAATACGGGATAAGAAGGAATTCAAATGTATACTTCGCAATACCTCGAAGCTTGATTTAAAACACGTACGGCACGATGATACATGACCCCTCAAACATGGATTCATACACACATGCTTCTACTATCTCACTAGGTCATACCTTTCCCACCTGTTCCTCTCCTCCCTTTACCCAATCATAAAATTGTATTAACATTATGACATATATTTTTCTTTTTGAACTGTTTTAGGAAGTGGCAGTTATTGATGACTGCCAAAGGGTGGACTGTCAAAGTCGGAAAAATATCATGCTACACGTTGCCATATATTCACCTCATGCGCTTGCCCGTGCACATTCTCTCCCGTGCGTGCGGATACTCGCAGCTGCGTGATGGCGCCTCCTCGGCCATGCGCTCGAGCGCGTGGTATGTGCATTTACGGTAGAGTTTGTGTGCGTCTAGCGGGCGACTCAAACGTTAAATTATAAAACCAAATAGTATGTTTTATAGATAATGTTTCCCCTTAATAATGACTGTAAGTTTGTTTAATGTAAATGGTCGCTGGACAGAGGAATTCCTCTTTGCATGGTACGAAGGGTCAGACAGGGTTTGAGCAGTTGTGTTTGGTACCCAACTAAAGAACATTTTATTAGAAACAATCCGGTGCTGGTTAGGTAAAGATTAATCGCTCCTGCGTATAGTTATGTCTATTAGTAGTTCCTGGACATTTACTATATTTGCGGTTCATTATCCATGCGGCGGGAATTCTCAGATTCCCTCCCACCTGAGCAGTTTGATATAGTCACAGCCCACCTGTTCAAACTAACCTATGACCTTTTGTTATGATGCGAGGAGACATTCCTGTGTCCAATGAACAATGAGATTGTAGGTCCCTTTGTAGTATACTGTACGCAGTGTATATAAGGACAGCCAGCCTGGCCAGCTCAGTCTTCTCTCCACAAACGGTTTTCATCTTGACTAACTCGGAGCTGGTACCAGGACTGCGCTGCGATCATTCCCCAGTGTGTGTAAGTTATTCTCTGTGACCATTCTAAATCTCTGACTGTATTTGCCATATTCTCTCTCTCTGTTATTGTATAAGATTGTGACGCTATTGTATATTTATGTGTAGTTATTCTGCTTAGATATTGATGTTAGCCTGTAGTGTATGAACTGTTAACTGTTTTTTTTAACTTTTACATAGCTAGATATTGTTAGTAAAGGTGTTGGAACCTTAGCAAGGTATTGTGTGTTTATTACATTGCTGAGAGTATTCAGAGCGTCTCAATCGCTCAAGAGGCTTTCATACAATAGAGGTTAATTAGCATTGCATTGGGCTCACATTACAAAACCAAGGTTTACAGTATAGGCTCAGCCTTTCATTGAGTTGCATACAAGGTTTACAGAGTGTCATCCCGTGAGCGTCTGCGCCGCTCGTGTTCCCCTCGTGGTCACGAGCGTACGCTACGCTAGTAGCATAGCATTACGGTAGTCGGCCGCCTATAGCGTGCTCGTCACCAAGCGTTAAGCCGTGAGCGAGCGTGTCGCATGTGCGTCTCGACCACGGATAAGCGTCTGCTACGCTAAGTGCGTACCCTTACGGTACCCCATACGCAAATTGCGTACTGAGTCTCTTACCCATTTTATAGTGAATGTTATAAGATAAATAGTTAGCTTTATCACCGTCTTTCTAGGAGCTCAGGAGAGCCCCTAGTGTGCATCCAGCTCAGCCGGGCACAAGAATCTAACTGAGGTCTGGAGGAGGGTCTTAGTGGGAGGAGCCAGTGCACACCAGGTAGTCCTAAAGCTTTCTTTAGTTGTGCCCAGTCTCCTGCGGAGCCGCTAATCCCCATGGTCCTTACGGAGTCCCAGCATCCACTTAGGACGTCAGAGAAAATTAAATAAATCTCTTTTCAGGGCTGCCTAGCGCAGCCCCACGTGTTAGTGACCTGCACTGCAGGCACCAGCTTACAAACGGAGCTCCAGTGCCTGGAGGCGGGGCTATAGAGGCGGTGCAGTGCATCCTGGGAAGTCAAAGCTTTAGCTTGTTGGTGCCTCGGATCAAGATCCAACTCTACACGCCAATGTTATTCTCTGTGGGATACCAGTGTACCCCGCTGCAGAAAGTTTAATAGGAGTGGCGCTGTTCATCCGGGATGGATGGATTTATTATGTAGGCTGCTAATAGAGTTTTTAAACTATGTTTACATTAAAATACACAGGATGTAACTTCCTGTGAATGCTGATGGATACACCCCCCCACCCCCCCTCATTCATCTAATTGATATGGGTATAAATATTGGGACAAGGAGCATGACACCTCATACTCCTGAGGAAGTCCAGCAGAGGCAAAATGGACGAGTTGAGAGGGACTGTAACTCTCACCCTTACTGCAGATGGGAGGAAGGGTTTTAACAGATAAGCTGTTTTTATTCTTTTGAAATGTACGGGCATTAATGTTGTAATTCATTATTAAATGTGTGAGAAACTTTTTGCACTGTTATGTTGGTTTGAATCTTTTCTATGTGACATACCTGGAAGGTTGGATCGTGGAAGTTTTGGTGTTGCGGAATTGCATGTGGCTATAGTAATATGCCTGAGAAAGGGTGGTTGGATTACCACCTGACATGGTACTTGTGCACTTTATTGGGCGGCAGAAGGTGGCAGATGAAAAAGTATTGCACTAGGATGCGCTTTTTTCACTGTTACAGGGAGCTCAGTACAGTAATAATCCATCCATGTTATGCTGCTTATCCTTTTTACAGTTGTTACATTGGTCTATGGTGCATTGAACGTGTGGGAGAGATGTATCAAACCTTCAGGAGAGACTTTAGTTGCCCATACAGTTAATCACCTACTGTCATTTTATAGCCTGCTACAAACATGACAAAAGCTAATGGATTGCTTTGAGCTACTTCACTTTATCCCTCGCAAAGGTTTGATACATTTCCCCAGTGTTGTGTTCCTCCATGTACACAGGGTCAACTGCCTGGGTTATGTACTGTTGCTGTGTAAGTCTATATACATTGTGTCCTGTGTCTGGGGTGGAAGTGGGTAAAAGCCAAATCACACCATATGCATCAGCACAGAACGTGTACAGCCCACCTGGCACTGGGTTTTGTCAGTCTTTCACCACCCTGCCTAATAATAAGATTTTAAACCTACCGGTAAATTTTTCTCGTAGTCCGTAGAGGATGCTGGGGACTCCGTAAGGACCATGGGGATAGACGGGCTCCGCAGGAGACATGGCCACTTTAAGACTTTAGATCTGGTGTGCACTGGCTCCTCCCTCTATGCCCCTCCTCCAGACCTCAGTTAGAGAAACTGTGCCCAGAGGAGACGGACAGTACGAGGAAAGGATTTTTGTTAATCCAAGGGCAAGATTCATACCAGCCACACAATCACACCGTATAACTTGTGATATACTATCCAGTTAACAGTATGAAAACGACATAGCATCAGTCCAAGACCGATGAAACTATAACATAACCCTTATTTAAGCAATAACTATATACAAGTCATGCAGAAGTAGTCCGCACTTTGGACGGGCGCCCAGCATCCTCTACGGACTACAAGAAAAAGATTTACCGGTAGGTTTAAAATCCTATTTTCTCTTACGTCCTAGAGGATGCTGGGGACTCCGTAAGGACCATGGGGATTATACCAAAGCTCCCAAACGGGCGGGAGAGTGCGGATGACTCTGCAGCACCGATTGAGCAAACAGGAGGTCCTCCTCAGCCAGGGTATCAAACTTATAGAACTTTGCAAAGGAGTTTGAACCCGACCAAGTAGTAGCTCGGCACAGCTGTAGCGCCGAGACCCCTGTGGCAGCCGCCCAAGAAGAGCCCACCTTCCTAGTGGAATGGGCCTTGACCGATTTAGGTAACGGCAATCCCGCCGTAGAATGCGCCTGCTGAATCGTGTTACAGATCCAGCGAGCAATAGTCTACTTTGAAGCAGAGGCACCAATCTTGTTGGTTGCATACATGACAAACAGTGCTTCTGTTTTTCTGACTGTAGCCGATCTGGCCACGTAAATTTTCAAAGCCCTGACCACATCAAGGGACTCGGGATCCTCCAAGTCACGTGTAGCCACAGGCACCACAATCGTTCATATGAAAGGATGAAAACACTTTTGGCAGGAATTGAGGATGGGCCCGCAATTCCGCTCTATCCATATGGAAAACCAGATAGGGGCTTTTATGTGATAAAGCCGCTAATTTCGACACTCGCCTAGCCGAAACCAAGGCTAATAACATGACCACCTTCCAAGTGAGATTTTTCAACTCCACCATTTTAAGTGGTTCAAACCAGTGTGACTTAATGAAACTTAACACCACGTTAAGGTCCCAAGGCGTCACCGGAGGTACAAAAGGAGGCTGAATATGCAGTACTCCCTTCACAAAAGTTTGTACTTCAGGGAGAGGGGCCAGTTTCTTTTGAAAGAAAATGGATAAGGCCGAAATCTGAACCTTAATAGATCCTAATTTTAGGCCGAAATTTACTCCAGTTTGCAGGAAGTGAAGGAAACGGCCCAGATGGAATTCTTCCGTAGGAGCATTTCTGGCCTCACACCAAGAAACATATTTTCGCCATGTACGGTGGTAATGTTTAGATGTCATGTCCTTCCTAGCCTTTATTAGCGTAGGAATGACCTAATCCGGAATATCCTTATCCGCTAGGATCCGGCGTTCAACCACCATGCCGTCCAACGCAGCCGCGGTAAGTCTTGGAATAGACATGGCCCCTGTTGCAACCGGTCCTGTCTAGAGGAAGAAGCCACTGATCTTCTGTGAGCATTTCCTGCAGATCCAGATACTAGGTCCTTCGTGGCCAATCTGGAACAATGAGGATTGTTCTCATTCCTCTCCCTCCTACTATTCTCAACACCTTGGGTATGAGAGGAAGAGGGGGAAATACATAGACCGACTGGAACACCCACGGTGTCACTAGGGCATCTACAGCTACTGCCTGAGGGTCTCTTGACCTGGTGCAATACCTCTGCAGCTTCTTGTTGAGGCGGGACGCCATCATGTCCATCTGTGGCAGTTCCCACTGACTTGCAATCTGTGCGAAGGCTTCCTAAAGAAGTCCTCTCTTGGATGCAGGTCGTGTTTGCTGAGGAAGTCTGCTTCTCAGTTGTCCACTCCCGGAATGAACTGCTGAAAATGCGCTTACATGATTTTCCGCCCAGCGGAGAATCCTGGTGGCTTCTGCCATTTCCACTCTGCTCTTTGTACCGCCTTGGCGGTTTACATGAGCCACTGCGGTGATGTTGTCTGACTGGATCAGAACCGGTAGGTCGCGAAGCAATGTTTCCACTTGCCGAAGGGCGTTGTATATGGCCCTCAGCTCCAGGATGTTGATTTGAATACAAGTTTTTTGACTTGACCCAAAGACCTCTGAAGTTTCTTCCCTGTGTGACTGCTCCCCCACCTCGGAGGCTCGCGTCCGTGGCTACCAGAATCCAGTCCTGGATGGCGAACCTGCGACCCTGCAGAAGGTGAGCACTCTGCAGCCACCATAGGAAAGACACCCTGGCCCTAGGGGACAGGGAGATTAACTGATGCATCTGTAGATGTGATCCGGACCACTTGTTCCGTAGATCCCATTGGAAAGTCCTCGCATGGAACCTGCCGAAGGGAATGCCCCCGTAAGATGCCACAATCTTTCCCAGGACCCGAGTGCAGTGATGCACTGACACCTGTTTTGGCTTTAATAGTTTTTTTTTTTTTACCAGAGTCATTAGTTCCTGGGCCTTCTCTATCGGAAGATAAACCCATTTCTGGTCCGTATTCAGAATCATACCCAAGAAGGGCAGACGAGTCATAGGAACCAACTGTGACTTCGGGATATTGAGAATCCAGCCGAGTTGCTGTGACACCTTCAGCGAAAGTGACACGCTGTTCAACAACTGCTCTTTTGATCTCGCCCTTATTAGGAGATCGTCCAAGTATGGGATAATTGTGACTCCTTGCTTGCGTAGGAGCACCATCATTTCCGCCAATTACCCTGAAATTGGTAATGACAATACTGTACCGTAATTCTCAGGTACGCCTGATGGGGTGGATAAATGGGAACATGAAGGTATGCAGGCTTTATGTCTAGATACACCATAAAATCCCCCCCTTCCAGGCTCTCTGAGCGATTCCACCTTGAATTTGAACCTTTTCAAGTATAAATTCAAAGATTTTAATTTTAAAATAGGTCTGACCGAACCGTCCGGTTTCGGGACTACAGCCAAGGTTGAGTAATATCCCCTTCCTTGTTGAAGGAGGGGAGCCTTGAGTACCACCTGTTGGAGATACAATGTGTGAATTGTATTTAATATTATCTCCCTTTCTGGGGGAGAAGCCGGTAGGGCCGATAAGGAAAACTGGCGAGGAGGCACCTCTTCGAATTCCAGCTTGTAACCCTGAGAAACAATTTCTATTGCCCAGGGATCCACCTGTCAGTGACTCAGATGTGGCTGAAGAGTCGAAGACGTGCTCCCACTGGGGCGGACTCCCTTAGCGGAGCCCCAGCGTCATGCGGTGGATTTAGTAGAGGCCGGGGAGGACTTCTGTTCCTGGGAACTAGCTGTGCCCTGTGCCCTTACCTCTGGTAAGAAAGGACGCTCCTCGTACTTTGTTTTTCTGCGACCGAAAGGACTGCATTTGATAATGTCGTGCTTTCTTAGGCTGTGAGGGAATATAAGGCAAAAGATCAGATTTACCAGCTATAGCTGTGGAGACCAGGTCCGAGAGCCTTTCTCCACACAATTCCTCACCCTTGTAAGGTAAAACCTCCATATGCCTCTTTTAGTCGGCATCACCTGTCCATTGCATGTTCCACAGGACACGTCTAACAGAAATCGACATAGCGTTGACTCTAGAACCCAGTAGACCAATGTCTCTGAGCATGTCATATATAAGACAGCATCTTTTATATATCCTAGGGTCAATAACATGGTATCCTTATCTAGGGTTTCAATATCCGCCGATAAGGTATCTGTCCACGCTGCTACAGAGCTATAAACCCCTGCCGACACAATCGCCAGTCTGAGTAGTGTACCAGAATGTGTGTAAATGGACTTCAAAGTACTTTTCTGCATGCTATCTGCAGGATCCCTGAGGGTAGCTGTATCTTGGTATGTCAGCGCTACCTTTTGGGTAAACGTGTCAACGCCTTGTCCACCCTAGGGGAGGATTCCCATCGTATCATGGTCCTAGCAGGGAAAGGATACGCCATGAGAAACTGCAGTTTCTTGTCTGGAGATTCCCGCTCTTTTTCACACAATTCATTTGGTTCATGAGAGGGGGGAAATGTTATCTCAGCTTTCTTCCCCTTAAACATGTGTACCCTCGTGTCAGGGACAGATGGGTCATCAGTGATATGCAAAACATCTTTTATTACAATAATCATATATTGAATACTTTTCTGCCAGTTTTGGCTGTAACTTTGCATCATCGTAGTCGACACTGGAGCCAGACTCCGTGTCGGTATCAGTGTATTATTTTGGATAGTGGGCGTTTTGAGACTCTGAAGGTCCCTGCGACATAGGGACAGACATGGGTAGATTCCCTGTCTGTTCTCTGATCTTTTGTGCAATAAATTTACCTCAGCACTTAATTCCACATATCCAGTCAGGTGTCGGCGTTGTCGACGGACACACCACACACACATTTGCTCCATCTCCTCCTTAGAAGAGCCTTTTACCTCAGACATGTCGACACACACGTACCGACACACCACACACTCAGGGAATCCTTATCTGAAGACCGTTACCCCACAAGGCCCTTTGGAGAGACAGAGTATGCAAACACACACCCAGCGCTAATACCCCAGGAAAAACACACAATGTGTTTAACCAGTAGCGCTGTAATACTATTATTTGCTTCCAATTATGTCGTCCCCCCCCCCCCCCCCCTTCTCTGAAACCCCCTTTCACCGTGGATAAGCAGGGGAGAGTCCGGGGAGCTTCCTCTCAGCTGTGCTGTGGAGAAAATGGCGCTGTTGAGTGCTGAGGGAGAAGCCCCCGCCCCCTCGGCGGCGGGCTTCTGTCCCGCTTAAATATAATAAAAACTGGTGGGGGCTCTTTATATATACAGTGCCTAGCTGTATATATATCTCTTTTGCCAGAAATGAGGTTTATATTGCTGCACAGGGCGCTCCCCCTGCACCCTTACAGTGACTGCCGTGTGTGAGGTGTGTGGGAGCAATGGCGCACAGCTGCACGTTACCTCAGTGAAGATCATGAAGTCTTCTGCCGCCTCTGAAGTCTTCTTTTTCTTCTCATACTCACCCGGCTTCTATCTTCCGGCTCTGTGAGGAGGGCGGCGGCGCGGCTCCGGGACGAACTCCAGGGTGAGACCTGTGTTCTGACTCTCTCTGGAGCTAATGGTGTCCAGTAGCCTAAGAAGCAGAGCCTTGAAACTCACAGAAGTAGGTCTGCTTCTCTCCCCTCAGTCCCTCGATGCAAGGAGTCTGTTGCCAGCAGGCTCCCTGAAAATAAAAAAACTTAACAAATATACTTTGTCAGGAAGCTCAGGAGAGCTCCCTGAAGTGCACCCATCTCCTCTGGGCACAGTATCAAACTGAGGTCTGGAGGAGGGGCATAGAGGGAGGAGCCAGTGCACACCCATACCTAAAGTCTTTCTTAAAGTGCCCATGTCTCCTGCGGAGCCCGTCTATCCCCATGGTCCTTACGGAGTCCCCCAGCATCCTCTAGTCTAGGACGCAAGAGAAATACTATTTTACTCAAAGGTGAAGAACAGGTCACCAGGGCGTGTAGGGGGTCCTACTAGGATGTCACAGCTCTTGCCACAAGGCACCAGATACCCTTAGGGCACTCAGGAAAGGTCACAAGATGTTTATCAAGTATTCATCTCTGTCCTTCTGCTATTCACTAAAGCTGGGTACACACAAATGCATTCAATGGCCCAATCACCCAGTATAGGCGAGTATTCCAGACAGTTGCAGGAGTTTTAGCTGATAAACAGCTTAGAATGCCCCTGCAGCTGCCAGGATTTGGAGGTAGCACATTATGTGCTGTATAATATTTGTTGGTCCGACCTCTTGATCCCATAGAAGCCCATACACACTGAGCTATTTCTAGCACAGTGTGTATCGGGCTCACAGGAGGTCAAACAGGGGACACAGTACTCAGCGGGAGTGTTTTCCCGATCAGCCAAGTGATCGAAAAAAGGTCCTTATTATCTATACAGAATTAACAGAAACACACAGGCTGCACTTAAAACCATGTATGTTCCTCATTTCTGCAACAAGAACTAGTCAGCACAGACAATATAAGCAGCATTTACAGTGAGTGAATACTGCTGTAGTAGCTGAGACAATATCATAGCAGATTCCAAGTGTACTGGGTCTTGGGAGAAAAGCTCAGAAATTATATTACCTTTAGGGGATTACGATGTCACATAGAAGCCATGATTTTGGGAGAGGGTGAAAAAAAAAACCAAAACTTTTTTAGTTAACTTTTTATTTGATCTCATTTTGTGTTTAAACAATTCACAAGTGTTAAGCAAGTCAGACTTACACAGGGGTGCAGGTTTTCCTTCGCATAGCACAGTGGCATTGCTAAAGCAGCAGAGTAATACTGGAGGGTCACTGTAAAATCGTACTCCAGTATTTACGTGCTGCTAGAGCATCACTACTGGAAAGTCATGTACAAGAACACTGTATTATCTAAATGGCTATCACAAATAAAGTGCATCTGTCGTAATATCACCCTGCACCTAGATACACTGAAACAGGCAGATACTTCCATAAATGTACAATGAAATAGTTTAACAAAGGCACCCTACAGATGGATGGAATTTTTATAATTTATTCTATACAACTGAGACATTTACGTTGTTCTTTAACATTACTTCAGTAAATAAAATTACTGTGGTTTTAAGGAGGTATTCAGGTTTCACATGTCCATTTTCTGTGGTTTTATGGGGCAGCCATAATTGCAATATTACAAGTACATGGGGGTGGGGGGAGAAATTTTCTTGGTAAGAAGTGACCTTTGGTTAGAGCATTTTCGAGTGGATGCCATATATGGCAAAACCCCCACGAAGCTGCATAATAAAAATCTCCATCCACTTATTAAACCGGTGGGAATTGTGATACTTCAGAGCTTGTTTTGTGCAGGCTGTACTATTACTATGGCTGTGGAAGAAAGCAGGAAAGAATTTTTCATATGCCGTAGCCACTTTTAGTGTGCGTCTGTGTACTCTGTACTGACCACACCTTTTGCCTAAAGAACCAGATGTTCCTTATTTGTACATGCATGAAAGGCCTAGATCCAGCTATTACACATTAAATGGCTCAAGCACATTTTTAACCACAATGTACAAATCACACTTTCAATTACTTGGTTCCTGCCATTTTGGGCTCAGCCCTCTATTATTGATATATTTTGTTCTGAAGCAAACCATTTGGCCCATGAACTACTACACGTGACCAACTTAATTATTGTAATCAGAGGTCTGCTGGACACTAAAGGCCAATGTGTCACGTACAGGTAAGCACATTACCAAAGAAGGGAAACACCCAAATTAGCAAGAGATAAAAAAAAAAATTCAGCAATGCCACAGTATGTGTAGAAACTTAGCATTTTTGTTTTCCGGCATCACTAGTGTGAAACCCAACTGTCAGCAAGGACATAGGGGCCTATTTATCAATGTTTTTTTCATAACATTATGCAGAAACTGCAGGTTTATAAGTTTATAAATTGCTGCTATGTACAAATAGCCTAATGCAGGAGATTTCACAGATCGCAGTCCCCAGTATCATCATCTGTCTAACTCCTATGTACTAAACTCCAGGAAGTGAAGCTTTTCAGAGTTTGGCCTCATGCTTATGGAGGCATTATAACAGGAGAGGGGTCTTATCTTCCCTCTATGGCCATCTCCACCCAGCATGCATGTGCAGTGTCAGATTCTTTGAGAAGTCTTCCAACAATGTGAAAGACTTCCAATATGCCAGGGATGTAACTCACAAGAGTGGTTATGGTTACCGATGTCCCTGGGAGTTATTGTTCATCCATAGGTGGAAACTTTAAATGAAAAAAGTGTTGCAATATTATGCCCCATAGTGGGGAATTCAATTAACGGCTAATTGCCGCACTGGACCTATTCAATTAGTGGAGTTTATCTTGTGCACAAGTCTCCAGAGTCGGACTGAAAAGTCATAGGAAAAAAAATCCCACAAAATCAGGTCACACGCAGGCAAAAAAACAAACAAACCCACACCGGATTCAGCAGTTTATGTGGAATCCATGGGTTGCGTGTGTTAATCACGATCTTTCGGCGCAGGACAAAGACTATCTAAATGAATAGCCTTCCCCGATACCACAAGGATTTTTGCCAGCAATTAGTCGTGGGGTATACCACACGGCTAATTGTATACCCCATTGTGTATGGTTTTTGTAAGGGGGGGGGGGGGGGGGGGGGGAGGAACCCACTTATATACCTAGAAAGAGATAAGCATATAATTGAAAGATCTAGCCATCACCATTTTAGGAAGTTATCAGAACTGAATGTCTGAAAAAGCTGTCATCGTGTGGCTTGTATTCATTTTCTTTCATAAATACTTTTATTATCTCACTGCAATAATCACATGTTCTTTTTTAAGATATTTAGAGGTAGGTTAAAATCCCCCTCCAGACATTTCAAAATATAGAAGCCACATTTACAGTCCACCTAACAGTCTTTTTAAACTCTTTAGTATTTTAAGTTTAATGTGTGTACACATTAAGCGATACACTCCATGAGAAATATCGCATAGTGCTTTACCTACCGTCCAAGGCAACCGGACTGAGCGCATGCACACTGTACGCTATCGCTAGCGATATCACAGTGAGATTATGCCGCGGCTGACCCTTGCATGCAGTTTTGGACGATACGTGCATCGTTCGTAACATACACACTGGGCGATATTACAAACAATATTTCTCAGAACGGTGAGTATGAGCGATATTGCTTGAAATATCACAGTGTATACAATGGTATAATCTTTTATAAGGCCCTGAAATTATACAAATGCATTTGGTCAGCATATAACATCTATGTTTAGTCTACTTTTATTCATTTAATCAGGATGAAAACGGACATTTCTAATATCACAAGGCCATTTTTTTGTATTTAAGTATTATGAATGTGTATGTTATGAAAAACAGGTAACATCCAGAACAGAACACTTTACAGCACTCTTGCCTTGATTATACTCTTAGGGGTATATTCAATAATAGTCGGGTCCATTCCGACATGCAGTTGTCGGAATGGACCCGGCAACCCCAATTCAAAGAGCGGCCAAATCCGACTGTCGGATTTGGCCGCTCCCGTTGTCATGGCCTGCGACAACGGGAGGGGATGACAGCCGCGCCGGGAGTAGGTGGTGACAGCCTGCTGGGAGGAGGTAATTGCAGCGGCACCGGGAGGAGGTGGAGACATCTGCGCCAGGAGGAGTTAATGACAGCCCGCCAGGAGGAGGTGGCCGCAGCCCAAAGGGAGGAGGCAGCGGCCCTCAGGAAGGGAGAGCCGGCACCCAGGGGAGGGGAAATATCGGCCCGCAGGGGGGAGGTGACGGCAGCCCACAGGGGGGGAGGGGATGGCTGCCCGTCGGGAAAAGGGGTTGACAGCCCGCCGAGAGAAGAGGTGGTGGCCCGACGGGGAGGAGAGAAGGAGACGGGGGAGCAGTGGCTGCAGCAGCGGAGGCTCACGGCAGCGTTCACCCGGCTCCAGCAAGCAGGACGTCGCTTGCTGGAGCCGGGTGGACGCTGCCCCGGGGTTACTGCTCTCCCCGCTGCTCCCTCCGTTTCCTGCTCTCAGATCACTTATCTCAAAACGTACTTTTTTTAAAGTCGGATTGAGATTGTCGGAAACGGGGCTAAAACCTGTCGGGTTTGGCCCCGCTTCCGACAATGCACGCTGATCGGCGGCTGAAGCCGCCGATCAGTGTGCACTCCGACAAGTCGGGTTTCCCGACTTGTCGGAATAAAAAGGGCAATAATGAATAGGTCGGAACCCCTTCCGACCTAAAACTGTCGGAAGCTGCCGTCTTTTCGACAAGACGGCAGCTTCCGACAGTTATTGAATATACCCCTTAGTGTCACAAAAGACACAGCCATCCTTTACCAATTTTGTTAACTTGTAAGAGGAGAAAATCAAATTAATAAAAAAAAACACAGAACATCCCCCACAATTCTTTATATGCAGTGTTAACCACCCTCCCAGCAGACTTAACCCTCTCCCTTCCATTTCCCATATTTACTATTTTCTCTCTTGATGGTTCTAATACAATCTTAAATTTTGTTTCTACAAGTTTTGCCTGTTACTATCTTTGTCATTGATATGTACTTGACTACTAAACGTTGTTACAAATATCGTCCATTATTCCACTTGCATAGCTCAATTATTTAATTGTTCATGTGATGTCTTTCTAGTTTGTCTTGCTCTGCTGTTTCAAGGTCACTTTTACGACACAATAAAATAAGAATTTACTTACCGATAATTCTATTTCTCGTAGTCCGTAGTGGATGCTGGGGACTCCGTAAGGACCATGGGGAATAGCGGCTCCGCAGGAGACTGGGCACAAAAGTAAAGCTTTAGAACTACCTGGTGTGCACTGGCTCCTCCCCCTATGACCCTCCTCCAAGCCTCAGTTAGGATACTGTGCCCGGACGAGCGTACACAATAAGGAAGGATTTTGAATCCCGGGTAAGACTCATACCAGCCACACCAATCACACCATATAACTTGTGATCTAAACCCAGTTAACAGCATGATAACAGAGGAGCCTCTAGAAAAGATGGCTCACTACAGCAATAACCCGATTTTTTGGTAACAATAACTATGTACCAGTATTGCAGACAATCCGCACTTGGGATGGGCGCCCAGCATCCACTACGGACTACGAGAAATAGAATTATCGGTAAGTAAATTCTTATTTTCTCTAACGTCCTAAGTGGATGCTGGGGACTCCGTAAGGACCATGGGGATTATACCAAAGCTCCCAAACGGGCGGGAGAGTGCGGATGACTCTGCAGCACCAAATGAGAGAACTCCCGGTCCTCCTCAGCCAGGGTATCAAATTTGTAGAATTTTACAAACGTATTTGCTCCTGACCAAGTAGCTGCTCGGCAAAGTTGTAAAGCCGAGACCCCTCGGGCAGCCGCCCAAGATGAGCCCACCTTCCTTGTGGAATGGGCTTTTACAGATTTTGGCTGTGGCAGGCCTGCCACAGAATGTGCAAGCTGAATTGTACTACAAATCCAACGAGCAATAGTCTGCTTAGAAGCAGGAGCACCCAGCTTGTTGGGTGCATACAGAATAAACAACGAGTCAGATTTTCTGACTCCAGCCGTCCTGGAAACCTATATTTCCAGGGCTCTGACAACGTCTAGCAACTTGGAGTCCTCCAAGTCCCTAGTAGCCGCAGGCACCACAATAGGTTGATTCAGGTGAAACGCTGAAAACCACCTTAGGGAGAAACTGAGGACAAGTCCTCAATTCCGCCCTGTCCGAATGGAAAATCAGATGAGGGCTTTTACAGGATAAAGCCGCCAATTCTGACACGCACCTGGCCCAGGCCAGGGCCAACAGCATGACCACTTTCCATGTGAGATATTTTAACTCCACATATTTAAGTGGTTCAAACCAATGTGACTTTTGGAACCCAAAAACTACATTTAGATCCCAAGGTGCCACTGGAGGCACAAAAGGAGGCTGTATATACAGTACCCCTTTCACAACCGTCTGAACTTCAGGGACTGAAGCTAGTTCTTTTTGGAAGAAAATTGACAGGGCCGAAATTTGAACCTTAATGGACCCCCATTTCAGGCCCATAGACACTCCTGTTTGCAGGAAATATAGGAATCGACCTAGTTGAAAATTCCTCCGTCGGGGCCTTACTGGCCTCGCACCACGCAACATATTTTCGCCAAATGCGGTGATAATGTTTTGCGGTTATATCTTTCCTGGCTTTGATCAGGATAGGGATGACTTCATCCGGAATGCCTTTTTCCTTCAGGATCCGGCGTTCAACCGCCATGCCGTTAAACGCAGCCGCGGTAAGTCTTGGAACAGACAGGGTCCTTGCTGGAGCAGGTCCCTTCTTAGAGGTAGAGGCCACGGATCCTCCGTGAGCATCTCTTGAAGTTCCGGTTACCAAGTCCTTCTTGGCCAATCCGGAGCCACGAATATAGTGCTTACTCCTCTCCATCTTATAATTCTCAGTACCTTGGTTATGAGAGGCAGAGGAGGGAACACATACACTGACTGGTACACCCACTGTGTTACCAGAGCGTCTACAGCTATTGCCTGAGGGTCCCTTGACCTGGCGCAATACTTGTCGAGTTTTATAAACATGTGGAAGACTTCTGGGTGAAGTCCCCACTCTCCCGGGTGGAGGTCGTGTCTGCTGAGAAAGTCTGCTTCCCAGTTGTCCACTCCCGGAATGAATACTGCTGACAGTGCTATCACATGATTTTCCGCCCAGCGAAGAATCCTTGCAGCTTCTGCCATTGCCCTTCTGCTTCTTGTGTCACCCTGTCTGTTTACGTGGGTGACTGCCGTGATGTTGTCCGAATGGATCAACTCCGGGTGACCTTGAAGCAGAGGTCTTGCTGAGCTTACAGCATTGTAAATGGCCCTTAGCTTCAGGATATTTATGTGAAGTGATGTCTCCAGGCTTGACCATAAGCTCTGGAAATTCCTTCCCTGCGTGACTGCTCCCCAGCCTCGCAGGCTGGCATCCGTGGTCACCAGGACCCAGTCCTGAATGTGCGGCCCTCTAGAAGATGAGCACTCTGCAACCACCACAGGAGAGACACCCTTGTGCTTGGTGACAGGGTTATCCGCTGATGCATCTGAAGATGCGACCCAGACCATTTGTCCAGCAGGTCCCACTGGAAAGTTCTTGCGTGGAATCTGCCGCATGGGATTGCTTCATAGGAAGCCACCATTTTTTCCAGAACCATCTCATTGATGTACTGAGACTTGGCTCGGTTATAGGAGGTTCCCGACTAGCTCGGATAACTCCCTGACTTTCTCCTCCGGGAGAAACACCTTTTTCTGAACTGTGTCCAGGATCATCCCTAAGAACAGAAGACGAGTCGTCGGAATCAGCTGCGATTTTGGAATATTGAGAATCCAATCGTGCTGCCGCAACACTACCTGAGATAGTGCTACACCGACCTCCAACTGTTCCCTGGATCTTACCCTTATCAGGGAACCGTCCAAGTAAGGGATAACTAAAATTCCCTTCCTTTGAAGGAGTATCATCATTTCGGCCATTACCTTGGTAAAGACCCGGGGTGCCGTGGACCATCCATACGGCAGCGTCTGAAACTGATAGTGACAGTTCTGTACCATAAACCTGAGGTACCCTTGGTGAGAAGGGTAAATTGGGACATGAAGGTAAGCATCCTTGATGTACCGAGACATCATGTAGTCCTCTTCTTCCAGGTTCGCAATCACTGCTCTGAGTGACTCAATCTTGAATTTGAACCTCTGTATGTAAGTGTTCAAAGATTTTAGATTTAGAATCGGTCTCACCGAGCCGTCCGGCTTCGGTACCACAACAGTGTGGAATAATACCCCGTTCCCTGTTGCAGGAGGGGTACCTTGATTATCACCTGCTGGGAATACAGCTTGTGAATGGCTTCCAAAACTGTCTCCCTGTCAGAAGGAGACATCGGTAAAGCCGACTTTAGGAAACGGCGAGGGGGAGACGTCTCGAATTCCAATTTGTACCCCTGAGATATCACCTGAAGGATCCAGGGGTCTACTTGCGAGTGAGCCCACTGCGCGCTGAAATTCATTGAGACAGGCCCCCCACCGTGCCTGATTCTGCTTGTAAAGCCCCAGCGTCATACTGAGGGCTTGGCAGAGGCGGGAGAGGGTTTCTGTTCCTGGGAACTGGCTGATTTCTGCAGCCTTTTTCCTCTCCCTCTGTCACGGGGCAGAAATGAGGAACCTTTTGCCCGCTTGCCCACGAAAAGACTGCGCCTGATAATACGGCTTCTTCTCATGTTGAGAGGCGACCTGGGGTACAAATGTGGATTTCCCAGCTGTTGCCGTGGCCACCAGGTCTGAAAGACCGACCCCAAATAACTCCTCCCCTTAATAAGGCAATACTTCCAAATGCCGTTTGGAATCCGCATCACCTGACCACTGTCGTGTCCATAACCCTCTACTGGTAGAAATGGACAACGCACTTAGACTTGATGCCAGTCGGCAAATATTCCGCTGTGCATCACGCATATATAGAAATGCATCTTTTAAATGCTCTATAGGCAATAATATACTGTCCCTATCTAGGGTATCAATATTTTCAGTCAGGGAATCCGACCACGCCAACCCAGCACTGCACATCCAGGCTGAGGCGATTGCTGGTCGCAGTATAACACCAGTATGTGTGTAAATACCTTTTAGGATGCCCTCCTGCTTTCTATCAGCAGGATCCTTAAGGGCGGCCATCTCAGGAGAGGGTAGAGCCCTTGTTCTTATAAGCGTGTGAGCGCTTTATCCACCCTAGGGGGTGTTTCCCAACGCACCCTAACCTTTGGCGGGAAAGGATATAATGCCAATAACATTTTAGAAATTATCAGTTGTTATCGGGGGAAAACCACGCATCATCACACACCTCATTTAATTTCTCAGATTCAGGAAAACTACAGGTAGTTTTTCCTCACCGAACAGAATACCCCTTTTTGGTGGTACTCGTATTATCAGAAATGTGTAAAACATTTTTCATTGCCTCAATCATGTAACGTGTGGCCCTACTGGAAGTCACATTTGTCTCTTCACCGTCGACACTGGAGTCAGTATCCGTGTCGGCGTCTATATCTGCCATCTGAGGTAACGGGCGCTTTAGAGCCCCTGACGGCCTATGAGACGTCTGGACAGGCACAAGCTGAGTAGCCGGCTGTCTCATGTCAACCACTGTCTTTTATACAGAGCTGACACTGTCACGTAATTCCTTCCAACAGTTCATCCACTCAGGTGTCGACCCCCTAGGGGGTGACATCACTATTACAGGCAATCTGCTCCGTCTCCACATCATTTTTCTCCTCATACATGTCGACACAAACGTACCGACATACAGCACACACACAGGGAATGCTCTGATAGAGGACAGGACCCCACTAGCCCTTTGGGGAGACAGAGGGAGAGTTTGCCAGCACACACCAGAGCGCTATATATTATATATATATATATATATATATATATATATATATATATATATATATATATATATATATACACACACAGGGATAACCTTATATAAGTGTTTTTCCCCTTATAGCTGCTGTATCTTTAATACTGCGCGTAATTAGTGCCCCCCTTCTCTTTTTTAACCCTTTCTGTAGTGTAGTGACTGCAGGGGAGAGCCAGGGAGCTTCCCTCCAACGGAGCTGTGAGGGAAAATGGCGCCAGTGTGCTGAGGAGATAAGGCCGCCGAGAAGGCGGCGGAGCCTATCTCCCGTTTTTCTATGTATTCTGGCAGGGGTTAAATTCATCCATATAGCCCAGGAGCTATATGTGATGCATTTTTTGCCATCCAAGGTGTTTTTATTGCGTCTCAGGGCGCCCCATCCCCCCCCAGCGCCCTGCACCCTCAGTGACCGGAGTGTGAAGTGTGCTGAGAGCAATGGCGCACAGCTGCAGTGCTGTGCGCTACCTTGTTGAAGACAGGACGTCTTCTGCCGCCGATTTTCCGGACCTCTTCTGTCTTCTGGCTCTGTAAGGGGGCCGGCGGCGCAGCTCTGGGACCCATCCATGGCTGGGCCTGTGATCGTCCCTCTGGAGCTAATGTCCAGTAGCCTAAGAAGCCCAATCCACTCTGCACGCAGGTGAGTTCGCTTCTTCTCCCCTTAGTCCCTCGATGCAGTGAGCCTGTTGCCAGCAGGTCTCACTGAAAATAAAAAACCTAAAACTAAACTTTTCACTAAGCAGCTCAGGAGAGCCACCTAGTGTGCACCCTTCTCGTTCGGGCACAAAAATCTAACTGAGGCTTGGAGGAGGGTCATAGGGGGAGGAGCCAGTGCACACCAGGTAGTTCTAAAGCTTTACTTTTGTGCCCAGTCTCCTGCGGAGCCGCTATTCCCCATGGTCCTTACGGAGTCCCCAGCATCCACTTAGGACGTTAGAGAAATATATATACACATTCATACATATATACACACACACACACACACGCATTAGTTTTTAAAAATAAAACACATGCAAATTCCTCTGAACACTGGGCAGATGTTACATTTTCAAAAAAATTAATATATGGATGAAGTTTTCTAAGCTAATATTGGATGATCATTCATCTAGACAAGACAGGTCACCAGGATGGTCCAATGTCCTCAGGTGTTGTAGAGATGGGGGGGGTTGCGCAAGTCGGCTCATCCCTGAGATGAAGAGGCAGCTCAGAATGGTCTGTATCTCCGTGTTTCTACAAACCATGATGTGCTGCTACTTCACCACAAAGCATCCAGCACCACACACAGGGCCCGAGGCAACATTGCATGCTGCAAAAAGAAACACATTAAAATAGAAAATCATTTGCAATCAGATATTAGTTTTAAAATCAGAAGATAATTAATTGAAAACTAACATGAATTGGGCAGTACCTCCTACATAAAAACATACCTGCATAAAGATATCCATCCAGCTAATACAGCCAAAGTGCCTTCTATCAACAATTTTCTAGTCCCCCCGCCCCCCACCCATTAACGAGGCATAAATAATTACAATGGGGAGGTGGGATTATTTTTTTTTTCACCAAACTGCATGGTCACAGGAGACCTGGTGCACCGGATGGAGGATATTGAGACTGAAGCTGAAACTCTACTTTGTATCTGCTCTTCTGCTTAAAATTTAAATGAAACAAGACTATTTCTTTGCAATTAAACTTTATCTAAAAATGACAAACACTTAAATAAAACGTATTAAATGCTGTGAAGTTAGTGAAAAGAAGCTGGAGCATAAGAGTGTGACGGCACACCGGAACCAGAGCCAGAACAGTGAAGCCAGAGCTGGCAAGCTTGGAGCAGAGCCAACCCTATTGCCGAAAGACACAATGGTTCCGGTTTATAATTTGTAGTCAGACAGCATGGTTGGAATTTTAAAAAACGTATATAAAATAAGAATTTACTTACCGATAATTCTATTTCTCATAGTCCGTAGTGGATGCTGGGGACTCCGTCAGGACCATGGGGAATAGCGGCTCCGCAGGAGACAGGGCACAAAAAGTAAGCTTTTAGGATCACATGGTGTGTACTGGCTCCTCCCCCTATGACCCTCCTCCAAGCCTCAGTTAGGTACTGTGCCCGGACGAGCGTACACAATAAGGAAGGATCTTGAATCCCGGGTAAGACTCATACCAGCCACACCAATCACACCGTACAACTTGTGATTTGAACCCAGTTAACAGTATGATAACAACGAAGAAGCCTCTGAAAAGATGGCTCACAACAATAATAACCCGATTTTTGTAACAATAACTATGTACAAGTATTGCAGACAATCCGCACTTGGGATGGGCGCCCAGCATCCACTACGGACTATGAGAAATAGAATTATCGGTAAGTAAATTCTTATTTTCTCTAACGTCCTAGTGGATGCTGGGGACTCCGTCAGGACCATGGGGATTATACCAAAGCTCCCAAACGGGCGGGAGAGTGCGGATGACTCTGCAGCACCGAATGAGAGAACTCCAGGTCCTCCTTAGCCAGAGTATCAAATTTGTAAAATTTTACAAACGTGTTCTCCCCTGACCACGTAGCTGCTCGGCAAAGTTGTAATGCCGAGACCCCTCGGGCAGCCGCCCAAGATGAGCCCACCTTCCTTGTGGAGTGGGCATTTACAGATTTAGGCTGTGGCAGGCCTGCCACAGAATGTGCAAGTTGGATTGTGCTACAGATCCAACGAGCAATCGTCTGCTTAGACGCAGGAGCACCCATCTTGTTGGGTGCATACAGGATAAACAGCGAGTCAGATTTTCTGACTCCAGCCGTCCTTGAAATATATATTTTCAATGCTCTGACAACGTCCAGCAACTTGGAGTCCTCCAAGTCGCTAGTAGCCGCAGGCACCACAATAGGCTGGTTCAAGTGAAAAGCCGAAACCACCTTAGGCAGAAACTGAGGACGCGTCCGCAGTTCTGCCCTGTCGAATGGAAAATCAGATATGGGCTTTTGTACGATAAAGCCGCCAACTCTGATACTCTCCTGGCTGAAGCCAGGGCCAGTAGCACGGTTACTTTCCATGTAAGATACTTCAAATCTACCGATTTGAGCGGCTCAAACCAATGGGATTTGAGAAAATCCAAAACTACGTTGAGATCCCACGGTGCCACTGGAGGCACAATCGGGGGCTGTATATGTAGTACACCTTTGACAAAGGTTTGTACTTCAGGCACTGAAGCCAATTCTTTCTGGAAGAAAATCGATAAGGCCGAAATTTGAACCTTAATAGACCCCAATTTGAGGCCCATAGACAATCCTGCCTGCAGGAAATGTAGGAATCGACCCAATTGAAATTCCTCCGTTGGGGCCTTCTTGGCCTCACACCACGCAACATATTTTCTCCAAATGCGGTGATAATGTTGTGCGGTCACTTCCTTCCTGGCTTTAATCAAGGTAGGAATAACTTCCTCTGGAATGCCCTTTTCTTTTAGAATCCGGCGTTCAACCGCCATGCCGTCAAACGCAGTCGCGGTAAGTCTTGGAACATACAAGGTCCCTGCTGAAGCAGATCCCTTCTTAACGGTAGAGGCCACGGCTCTTCCGTGAGCATCTCTTGAAGTTCCGGGTACCAAGTCCTTCTCGGCCAATCCGGAGCCACGAGTATTGTTCTTACTCCCCGTAGCCGTATAATTCTCAGTACCTTTGGTATGAGAGGCAGAGGAGGAAACACATACACGGACTGGTACACCCACGGTGTTACCAGAGCGTCCACAGCTATTGCCTGAGGGTCTCTTGACCTGGCGCAATATCTGTCCAGTTTCTTGTTGAGGCGGGACGCCATCATGTCCACCTTTGGTTTTTCCCAACGGTTCACAATCATGTGGAAGACTTCTGGATGAAGTCCCCACTCTCCCGGGTGGAGGTCGTGTCTGCTGAGGAAGTCTGCTTCCCAGTTGTCCACTCCCGGAATGAACACTGCTGACAGTGCTATGACATGATTTTCCGCCCAGCGAAGAATCCTTGCAGCTTCTGTCATTGCTCTTCTGCTTCTCGTGCCGCCCTGTCTGTTTACGTGGGCGACTGCCGTGATGTTGTCCGACTGGATCAACACCGGCTGACCCTGAAGCAGCGGTTTTGCCAGGCTTAGAGCATTGTAAATCGCTCTTAGCTCCAGTATATTTATGTGAAGAGACGTCTCCCGGTTCGACCACACGCCCTGGAAGTTTCTTCCCTGTGTGACTGCTCCCCAGCCTCGTAGGCTGGCATCCGTAGTCACCAGGACCCAGTCCTGTATGCCGAATCTGCGGCCCTCTAACAGATGGGCACTCTGCAACCACCACAGAAGAGACACCCTTGTTCTTGGTGACAGTGTTATCCGCTGATGCATGTGCAGATGCGATCCGGACCATTTGTCCAGCAGATCCCACTGAAATATTCGTGCGTGGAATCTGCCGAATGGAATTGCTTCGTAAGAAGCCACCATCTTTCCCAGGACTCTTGTGCATTGATGTACTGACACATTTCCTGGTTTTAGGAGGTTCCTGACAAGTTCGGATAACTCCCTTGCTTTCTCCTCCGGGAGAAACACCTTTTTCTGAACAGTGTCCAGAATCATTCCCAGGAACAGCAGACGTGTCGTCGGGGTCAATTGAGATTTTGGAAGATTCAGAATCCACCCGTGTTGTTGAAGCACTACTTGGGTTAGTGCTACTCCGACTTCCAGCTGTTCTCTGGACCTTGCCCTTATCAGGAGATCGTCCAAGTAAGGGATAATTAATACGCCTTTTCTTCGTAGAAGAACCATCATTTCGGCTATTACCTTGGTAAAGACCCGAGGTGCCGTGGACAAACCAAACGGCAGCGTTTGAAACTGATAATGACAGTTTTGTATCACGAACCTGAGATACCCTTGGTGTGAAGGGTAAATTGGGACATGCAGATAAGCATCTTTTATGTCCAGGGACACCATGAAGTCCCCTTCTTCCAGATTCGCTATCACTGCTCTGAGTGACTCCATCTTGAACTTGAATTTCTGTATGTACAGGTTCAAGGATTTCAGATTTAGAATAGGTCTTACCGAACCGTCCGGCTTCGGTACCACAAATAGTGTGGAATAATACCCCTTTCCCTGTTGTAGGAGGGGTACCTTGACTATCACCTGCTGAGAATACAGCTTGTGAATGGCTTCCAATACCGTCGCCCTTTCTGAGGGAGACGTTGGTAAAGCAGACTTTAGGAACCGGCGAGGGGGAGACTTTTCGAATTCCAACTTGTAACCCTGAGATACTACCTGCAGGATCCAAGGGTCCACCTGTGAGCGCGCCCACTGTGTGCTGAAAATCTTTAGTCGACCCCCCACCGTCCCTGAGTCCGCTTGCACAGCCCCAGCGTCATGCTGAGGGCTTTGTAGAAGCCGGGGAGGGCTTCTGTTCGTGGGAAGTAGTTGCTTGCTGCACCCTCTTACCCCTTCCTTTGCCTCTGGGCAAATATGACTGTCCTTTTGCCCGCTTGTTCTTATAGGAACGAAAGGACTGCGGCTGAAAAGACGGTGTCTTTTTCTGTTGGGAGGTGACTTGAGGTAAAAAAGTGGATTTTCCGGCTGTTGCCGTGGCCACCAGATCCGATAGACCGACCCCAAATAATTCCTCTCCTTTATACGGCAATACTTCCATATGCCGTTTGGAATCCGCATCACCTGACCACTGTCGCGTCCATAAACTTCTTCTGGCAGATATGGACATCGCACTTACTCTCGATGCCAGAGTGCAAATATCCCTCTGAGCATCTCGCATATAAAGAAAAGCATCCTTTAATTGCTCTATAGTCAATAAAATACTGTCCCTATCCAGGGTATCAATATTTTCAGTCAGGGAATCCGACCACACCACCCCAGCACTGCACATCCAGGCTGAGGCTATTGCTGGTCGCAGTATAACACCAGTATGTGTGTATATACTCTTCAGGGTAGTTTCCAGCCTCCTATCAGCTGGATCCTTGAGGGCGGCCGTATCAGGAGACGGTAACGCCACTTGTTTTGATAAGCGTGTGAGCGCCTTATCCACCCTAGGGGGTGTTTCCCAGCGCGCCCTAACCTCTGGTGGGAAAGGGTATAATGCCAATAACTTCTTTGAAATTAGCAGTTTTCTATCGGGGTTAACCCACGCTTCATCACACACGTCATTCAATTCCTCTGATTCTGGAAAAGCTACAGGTAGTTTTTTCACACCCCACATAATACCCCCCTTTGAGGTACCTGCAGTATCAGAGATATGCAAAGCCTCCTTCATTGCCGTGATCATATAACGTGTGGCCCTATTGGAAAATACGTTTCTTTCTTCACCGTCGACACTAGATTCATCTGTGTCGGTACCTGTGTCGACTGACTGAGGTAAGGGACGTTTTACAGCCCCTGACGGTGCCTGAGACGCCTGGACAGGTACTAACTGGTTTTCCGGCCGTCTCATGTCGTCAACTGACTTTTGCAGCGTGCTAACATTATCACGTAATTCCATAATTAAAGCCATCCATTCCGGTGTCGACTCCCTAGGGGGTGACATCACCATTACCGGCAATTGCTCCGCCTCCACACCAACATCGTCCTCATACATGTCGACACACACGTACCGACACACAGCAGACACACAGGGAATGCTCTTATCGAAGACAGGACCCCACTAGCCCTTTGGGGAGACAGAGGGAGAGTTTGCCAGCACACACCAAAGCGCTATAAAAATGTATATAAACAACCCTAAAAGGTGTTGTTTCTGTTATATGCGCTTAATATATAAAAATACCGCCAAAATATGCCCCCCTTCTCTGTTTTACCCTGTTTCTGTAGTGCAGTGCAGGGGAGAGTCCTGGGAGCCTTCCTCACAGCGGAGCTGAGCAGGAAAATGGCGCTGTGTGCTGAGGAGAATAGGCCCCGCCCCCTAAAACGGCGGGCTCTTCTCCCGGAGTTTGCGATATATGGCAGGGGTTAAATACATCCATATAGCCTCAAGGGCTATATGTGATGTATTTTAGCCATAGAAAAAGGTATTATACATTGCTGCCCAGGGCGCCCCCCCCCAGCGCCCTGCACCCTCAGTGACCGCTGGTGTGAAGTGTGCCGACAACAATGGCGCACAGCTGCAGTGCTGTGCGCTACCTTATGAAGACTGAAAGTCTTCTGCCGCCTGTTTCCGGACCTCTTCAACTTCGGCATCTGCAAGGGGGGTCGGCGGCACGGCTCCGGGACCGGACTCCATGGCTGGGCCTGTGTTCGATCCCTCTGGAGCTAATGGTGTCCAGTAGCCTAAGAAGCAAATCCATCCTGCACGCAGGTGAGTTCACTTCTCTCCCCTAAGTCCCTCGTAGCAGTGAGCCTGTTGCCAGCAGGACTCACTGAAAATAAGAAAACTAAAAAACTTTTTCTAAGCAGCTCTTTATGAGAGCCACCTAGATTGCACCCTGCTCGGACGGGCACAAAAACCTAACTGAGGCTTGGAGGAGGGTCATAGGGGGAGGAGCCAGTACACACCATGTGATCCTAAAAGCTTACTTTTTGTGCCCTGTCTCCTGCGGAGCCGCTATTCCCCATGGTCCTGACGGAGTCCCCAGCATCCACTAGGACGTTAGAGAAAAGGGGATAAGCACTTTAGACCAAAAAATCAATACATTATATTTTAGCCAATAGTAGAACAGATGCAAGTGTTACAAGATCATAATGGGCAAACTCTACAAGTAAAATTAGTGGCATTAACCAAATAAAACTAATATGTTTATACCACTTAACAGTATTCATAGATAAGGAGAATTTATACTGAAACGTCAGTGGTAATATTTCAACATTTTTAAACAATGATATTCAATTTCAATGATATTGTACAGCCAGCAATAAGTTTTACACACTATTAAAAATAAGATTTTACTCACCGATAAATCTATTTCTCGTAGTCCGGTTACATCCTTCCTAGCTTTAATCAGGGTAGGAATAACTTCATCTGGAATGCCTTTTTCCTTCAGAATCCGGCGTTCAACCGCCATGCCGTCAAACGCAGCCGCGGTAAGTCTTGGAACAGACAGGGTCCCTGCTGAAGCAGGTCCCTTCTTAGCGGCAGAGGCCACGGGTCCTCTGTGAGCATCTCTTGAAGTTCCGGGTACCAAGTCCTTCTTGGCCAATCCGGAGCCACTAGTATAGTTCTTACTCCTCTCCGTCTTATAATTCTCAGTACCTTGGGTAAGAGAGGCAGAGGAGGGAACACATACACCGACTGGAACACCCAAGGTGTTACCAGAGCGTCCACAGCTATTGCCTGCGGGTCTCTTGACCTGGCGCAATACCTGTCTAGTTTTTTGTTGAGGCGTGACGCCATCATGTCCACCTTTGGTTTTTCCCAACGGTTCACAATCATGAGGAAGACTTCCGGATGAAGTCCCCACTCTCCCGGGTGTAGGTCGTGTCTGCTGAGGAAGTCTGCTTCCCAGTTGTCCACTCCCGGAATGAACACTGCTGACAGTGCTATCACATGATTTTCCGCCCATTGCAGAATCCTTGCAGCTTCTGTCATTGCCCTCATGCTTCTTGTGCCGCCCTGCCTGTTTATGTGGGCGACTGCTGTGATGTTGTCCGACTGGATCAACACCGGCTGACCCTGAAGCAGAGGCTTTGCTAGGCTTAGAGCATTGTAAATTGCCCTTAGTTCCAGTATATTTATGTGAAGTGAAGTCTCCAGGCTTGACCACACTCCCTGGAAGTTTCTTCCTTGTGTGACTGCTCCCCAGCCTCTCAGGCTGGCATCCGTGGTCACCAGGATCCAGTCCTGAATGCCGAATCTGCGGCCCTCTAGGAGATGAGCACTTTGCAGCCACCACAGAAGAGATACCCTTGTCCTTGGAGACAGGGTTATTTTCTGATGCATCTGAAGATGCGATCCGGACCATTTGTCCAGCAGATCCCACTGAAAAATTATTGGGTGGAATCTGCCGAATGGAATCGCTTCGTAAGAAGCCACCATTTTTCCCAGGACCCTTGTGCATTGATGCACTGACACCTTTCCTGGTTTTAGGAGGTTCCTGACTAGCTCGGATAACTTCCTGGCTTTCTCCTCCGGGAGAAACACCTTTTTCTGGACTGTGTCCAGAATCATCCCTAGGAACAGCAGACGTGTCGTCGGAATCAGCTGCGATTTTTGAATATTTAAAATCCACCCGTGCTGTTGTAGTACTTCTTGAGATAGTGCTACTCCGACTTCTAACTGTTCTCTGGACCTTGCCCTTATTAGGAGATCGTCCAAGTAAGGGATAATTAATACGCCTTTTCTTCGAAGAAGAATCATCATTTCGGCCATTACCTTGGTAAAGACCCGGGGTGCCGTGGACAATCCAAACGGCAGCGTCTGAAACTGATAATGACAGTTCTGTATTACGAACCTGAGATACCCTTGGTGAGAAGGGCAAATCGGGACATGGAGATAGGCATCCTTGATGTCCAGAGACACCATATAGTCCCCTTCTTCCAGGTTCGCTATCACTGCTCTGAGTGATTCCATCTTGAATTTGAACCTTTTGATATAAGTGTTCAAAGATTTTAGATTTAAAATCGGTCTCACCGAACCGTCTGGTTTCGGTACCACAAACAGTGTGGAGTAATATCCCTTCCCTTGTTGTAGGAGGGGTACTTTTATTATCACCTGTTGGGAGTACAGCTTGTGAATGGCTCCCAATACCGCCTCCCTGTCGGAGGGAGCTATTGGTAAAGCAGACTTCAGGAACCGGCGAGGGGGAGACGTCTCGAATTCCAATTTGTACCCCTGAGATACTACTTGCAGGATCCAGGGGTTCACTTGCGAGTGAGCCAACTGCGCGCTGAAATTTCTGAGACGACCTCCTACCGTACCCGAGTCTGCTTGTAAGGACCCAGCGTCATGCTGAGGACTTGGCAGAAGCGGAAGAGGGCTTCTGTTCTTGGGAAGAAGCTGTCTGCTGCAGTCTTTTTCCCCTTCCTCTACCCCGGGGCAGATATGACTGTCCTTTTGTCCGCTTGCCTTTATGGGAACGAAAGGACTGATGCTGAAAAGACGGTGTCTTTTTCTGTTGAGAGGTGACTTGAGGTAAAAATGTGGATTTCCCAGCCGTTGCCGTGGTTACCAGGTCTGATAGACCGACCCCAAATAACTCCTCCCCTTTATACGGCAATACCTCCATGTGCCGTTTTGAATCCGCATCACCTGACCACTGTCGCGTCCATAACCCTCTTCTGGCAGAAATGGACAGCGCACTTACTCTTGATGCCAGAGTGCAAATATCTCTCTGTGCATCTCGCATATATAAAAATGCATCTTTTAATTGCTCAATAGTCAATAAAATACTGTCCCTATCCAGGGTATCAATATTCTCAGTCAGGGAGTCCGACCACGCCACCCCAGCACTGCACATCCAGGCTGAGGCGATTGCTGGTCGCAGTATAACACCAGTATGTGTGTATATACTTTTAAGGATATTTTCCAGCCTCCTATCTGCTGGCTCCTTAAGGGCGGCCGTTTCTGGAGACGGTAACGCCACTTGTTTTGATAAGCGTGTGAGCGCCTTATCTACCCTAGGGGGTGTTTCCCAACGAGCCCTAACTTCTGGTGAGAAGGGATATAGTGCCAATAATTTTTTAGAAATTAGCAGTTTTTTGTCGGGGGTAACCCACGCTTCATCACACACTTCATTCAATTCATCTGATTCAGGAAAAACTACGGGTAGTTTTTTCACACCCCACATAATACCCCTTTTCGTGGTACTTGCAGTATCAGAGATGTGCAAAACCTCCTTCATTGCCGTGATCATGTAACGTGTGGCCCTACTGGAAAATACGTTTGTTTCTTCACCGTCGACACTGGAGTCAGTGTCTGTGTCTGGGTCCGTGTCGACCCACTGAGGTAACGGGCGTTTTATAGCCCCTGACGGTGTTTGAGACGCCTGGACAGGCACTAACTGAGCTGCCGGCTGTCTCATGTCGTCAACAGTTTTCTGTAACGTGCCGACACTGTCACGTAATTCCTTAATTACGGCCATCCATTCAGGTGTCGACTCCCTAGGGGGTGACATCACCATTATAGGCAATTGCTCCGCCTCCACATCATTTTCCTCCTCATACATGTCGACACACATGTACCGACACCCAGCACACACACAGGGAATGCTCTGATAGAGGACAGGACCCCACTTAGCCCCTTGGGGAGACAGAGGGAGAGTTTGCCAGCACACACCAGAGCGCTATATATGTATAGGGACAACCTTACAATAAGTGTCTATCCCTTATAGCTGCTTATATCTGTTATTTTGCCAAATAAGTGCCCCCCTCTCTTTTTTACCCTGTTTCTGTAGTGCAGGATGCAGGGGAGATTCTGGGAGCCTTCCTACCAGCGGAGCTGTGTGGGAAAAATGGCGCTGTGTGCTGAGGAGATAGGCCCCGCCCCCTTCACGGCAGGCTCTTCTCCCGCTTTTTTCTGGAAAACTGGCAGGGGTTAAATACATCCATATAGCCCAGGAGCTATATGTGATGTATTTTTTGCCAAATAAGGTAAATTCATTGCTTCCCAGGGCGCCCCCCCCCAGCGCCCTGCACCCTCAGTGACCGAAGTGTGAAGTGTGCTGAGAGCAATGGCGCACAGCTGCAGTGCTGTGCGCTACCTTATGAAGACAGGAAAGTCTTCTGCCGCCGATTTATGGACCTCTTCTTGCTTCAGCATCTGTAAGGGGGCCGGCGGCGCGGCTCCGGGACCCATCCATGGCTGGGCCTGTGATCGTCCCTCTGGAGCTAATGTCCAGTAGCCAAGAAGCCCAATCCACTCTGCACGCAGGTGAGTTCGCTTCTTCTCCCCTTAGTCCCACGCTGCAGTGAGCCTGTTGCCAGCAGGACTCACTGAAAATAAAAAAACCTAAGTATACTTTTACTTCTAAGCAGCTCAGGAGAGCCACCTAGATTGCACCCTTCTCGGCCGGGCACAAAGATCTAACTGAGGCTTGGAGGAGGGTCATAGGGGGAGGAGCCAGTGCACACCACCTAGGTCCAAAAGCTTTTACTTTTTGTGCCCCGTCTCCTGCGGAGCCGCTATTCCCCATGGTCCTGACGGAGTCCCCAGCATCCACTTAGGACGTTAGAGAAATATGATTAAGGGGGAAATCACTTAGCCATGGTAATTTAGAGCGGGGTAATTGATCCATCTGGGCTATTCAATTAGCTCCACAGCAGCATTTATTAGGGATTTTTTTCACGCGTATGAACAGGAAAAAAAAAATCCCTGATGACCAGTGGGTTAACGGTTGTCGCGTCCCTGTTATCGCATGAGTATGAACTTTTCACGGCTTCTATGTGTTAACAGACTGTCTCGAGTGAAAAAGGGAGTGCAACTGAATAGCCACAGGCATTAAAGCCCGAGGCTGGCTCCCTTTATCACCTGCAGTAATTTACTGCAGGTAATTGAACAACCGCTCCTTTCCACCCCCCCCCCCACCCCCCACATCTATTTAAAAAATGCATAACATGTAATCAGACAATAAGTGTGCAGTGTAACACGCTATTGGATTTGCCTAGAAATAATTTTTTTACTGATCTTACATTATCATTGGAAGTGGAGCTAGAGAGCAACTTCTGATTCATTTTGTAAATAAAGTGTCTATGGTGCCGTACAACATATCAAAACCTTTTTCATTAACTACATAAAATGACTAACTTTCTGATAAACAAACGATGCCATGTGCTATACCTTGAAATAAAATAGCAGAACTAAAACAAATTAAATGTTTGACATGGTGGATCAAGAATGCTGGAACCACAATGCAAGAAGAAATATTAAGACAAAGTAACAGATTATAAAAACTGGTTTGTTTGGGGGGGGGGGAAGAGAGGGGATTAAATGAGGCTGTGGCAACGAAGGCAGCATAGATCAGGTCTATAACAGCTAAAAGGTTTATTAAAATATGCAAAATTCAAATACAGGCTAGATACCCAGCATATACTGAAAAATTTCTACTCTTAGGCTGATACATTATATATCAGAAGGAATTCAATTCAGTGCTGTGTCCCACGGTGATCTCTGAACACGCACTTTGCTGTTCACTACAGCAAATTTTCCTGCATACCCCTACAAGGGAATATTTGTAATGAACTGAATCTATCCCAGTTTTCAAATGAAAGTTGTAATCTTTAACATTTTCAATCAAAAGGTCTCAAAAAAGACAGCCATACAGCATGGGAGATTATTCTGCATCTTTCTGGTTAATTAAGAGACAAAATTACGACCACATGACTGGCAAAACACAAAAACACAAACTATATATAATTTATCATCAAAAGAAATGGGCACATTTTTAGTGTATGCCGCACAATAGAAAAAGGGATCCTTAAACAAGTTCCTGTTCTACCCATTTTGCATATTCTAAATTTCAATTATTGTAGGCTTTACAAGCCTTATTAAATACAACCATATGTATGTGGCAATGTAAGAATTATTTATATCTGAAATTTGTTTTCTTTCGTAAAGTCTATCTGGTCTAATACTTGTCGTCTCACATTTGCAGTGTGTTTGCAAAATTCTTACTGGCACACATACCATTTCAAATGTTTTTTTCCCGTAACAAAACTAATATACACGCTTCAAAACGGGATGCGGTCAAGATGCCGCCGGCCGGAATCCCGGCGGTCGAAATACTGACGCTGGAATCCCGACCGCCACAATCCCGACATTCTCCCTCCGTGGGTGTCCACGACACCAATAGAGGGAGAATATAATAGTGTGCCGAGCGTAGCGAGGCACCGTGCCCGCAGCGTGGCGAGTGAAGCGAGCCCGCAAGGGGCTGCGTTCCGCTCGCCACCACTGTCGGGATTGTGTGGTTGGGATTTCGACCGCCGGGATTCCGGCCGGCGGCATTTAGTACTGATCCCTTCAAAACATTACCCTTCACACTGTGCTGCCTTTTCAGCATCCTAGATTTCTATATATTAAAAGCAGAACAGACTTAGCTGGATGAAAGACAACTGAGCAATGAACGTGGAAAGAAACAGTATAATTTAGGAAAGGGGGAGTTGCGCATATGTAAAATCCTTGTTCAATTCCGAAATAGTGGCAGCATATCAATAAAGCATTAAATCAATGAAAAGTACTGATGAGTGTTAGTTATAAGACACCTAGGAGGTATATTTACTAAAGTGCAGGTTTTAAGAAGTGGAGATGTTGCCCATAGCATCCAGACTCTACTTATTTATCTAGAACCTTCCAGAGCAGTGGTTCCCAACCTCGGTCCTCAAGTACCCCCAACAGTTCGTATTTTCCAGGCCACCAAACAGTTGAACAGTTGTATTCATTACTCACCGACACATTTTAAAAGATCCACAGGTGGAGCAAATTATTTCACTCGCAATCCTGTGAAGAGACCTGGAAAATAATAACTGTTGGGGGTACTTGAGGATGCAGTTAGGAAGCACTGTTGTAGAAGATATCTAGGGGTAAATTTACTAAGATGAGAGGTTTTTAGAATTGGTGATGTTGCCAATAGCAACCAGATTCTATTATCTTCTAGAAGCAGCTAAATAAGTTAGAGTAGAATCTGACTGGCTGCTATGAGCAACATCACCAATTCTAAAGAAAAAACTCCCACCTTTGTAAATGTACCCCCTACAATCTGATTGACTGCTTTAAGCAATATCTCAACTTCTTAAAATATGCATTAGCATACAGGAAGTCTAAAAAATAAAACAGAATTGAAGCAATTTGGATGCAATTTTAAAATACTGTACACAAGTGTCAGCCTGGCTTTACATGCACATGAGAAGTTTGAAACAGAATCTTAGGAAATCTTATGATTCATTTGGATTTTGCAAAAGCGTTCTTGCTCAACATAAGTCTGCCGCATGAACGAAGCATATTAGTTAAAAATATATGTATTCGGTAGAGAACAGCTTGTAGGGTAGAAGTTAAAGTAGTTATACACTAACTTCAGAGTCGGCTAAAATGAGTGTTGGTGCACCACAGGCATCTTTTATTTTTTTTTAGACCCGTAATGGTCCATGTTTGCAGATGACGATAATACTCCTTTTCCACCAAAATCCTGGGTTTGTCCTGGGATTTTGAACACAGGCCGGATGCAGATTTAGACCCAGTTTCCACTGAACCGGGGTCAGCCCTGAAAAACCCTTTGACGTCATTAAAAATTTATTTTTTTCAGGCTGACAAAGATGAGGTCACAAAAGGGAGGGGTGGGGACTGCTTACAGCATTGCAGCAATGATGGCAGATGGATTACCTGAATGTATCCCAGAGTTCCTGTTTGCATTTTTCTGCTGATTTACAGCTACATAGAGCAAGCTGAGAGTCAGGCTTCAGGTGCTCTGTGCTATCTACGTCAGTGTAGCAACTGATGGGATGACATCACCTGCCAGTGCCCCAGAAGTTCAGATCACCGCATAGAAGCATTAGCGGTTCACATAACCCAGGTAGGTCGGTTTCTACAGTCACATAATCTGGGTCCTACCCTTGTTCAACCCTGCTCGATTGCCATGTCACCTGACCTGGGTTATTTTTTTGGAAGCTGTTTCCACTGAGGACCGACCTGGATAGACCGAGGTTATTTGACCAGTGGAAAAGGGGTTATCATAGCACTGTTAACAGAGCACACATACCTCACTGCAGAAAGTTACACACAACTGGTAATGAACCGTAACATGGCAGATGAAAGTAAATGCAAATGAAAGGCAGTAATGGCAGCTATCCATGCCTTACCGCAAAATATAACTGAATAGCTCTGGGCACTTACCGTGGGCTTTTAGCTCCCAGGTTAAAGGCCCGTATACACTGGCCAATATATCGGCCGTTCTCTTGAACGGCCGATATATCGCGGGTCCGTCGGCCAGTGTGTACGGTCGATACATCTGTGAACTCAGTCGTTCACAGACGTATCGCGTCGGCCCCGCAGAACAGCAGACAGCCAATATATCTACCGATATATTGGCACGTCGCTGTGTGTGTACGCGGTTGGCCAACCGTCCGCACACAAGCTGCTGCGGCGGCCGGCGGTGATTGACAGCTGAACTGGGCAGGCGTGTGTACACGCCCGCCCAGTTCATGACGTCAGTCCCCGACGGATCGGGCAGTGTGTATGCACAGCACACTGCCCGATCCGTCCATAGGTATATCTGCAGATCAATTTATCTGCAGATATGTCTTTCTAGTGTGTACCCACACCTTAAGTCTGGCAGCTAACTGAATTCCCCCATAAGTTTGTTTACTTCCAGGAAAAAAATAAAATCTCTCTGGGGTAATGAATTAATAAATGTACTATATTATAATTCAGTTCAAAGGTTAGTCAGGCTGGGTACACATCAGAATGTATTCCCAGTCGACTCGAGGACAGACTGTACGATATTCAGCGAGCTGTACCGACTGCACAATCCGGTGTACAGCCACGCGATACAGTTACCCGCCGCATTCATCATGCAGCACTTCAGATAGGACGACCCTGCTGGAGAGGTCATTGCAAATTAGAAAATTTACTGAATCACTGCATTTAAAAGCTGATCAGATGCCTCTTGCAAGTGGCATTAATTAGTACAGTTCCTACAAAACATTAATGATGTGATCGTTAAGGGAAAAATAGGATTTTAAATACCTACCGGTAAATCCATTTCTCGTAGTCCATAAGGGATATTGGGGACACATTAGTACGTTGAGTATAGATGGGGTCCACAGGAGCCAGTGCACTTTAAATTTCTTCCACTGGGTGTGCTGGCTCCTCCCCTCTATACCCCCTCCCACAGGCAGTTAAAGATAAAAACAGTGCCCGAAGGAGAAATTACATACTTGAGAGAAGGAACATAATGAAAAGTGTGGTGAGATTTATACACCAGCACACCATCACAAAACATAATTGGGCCAGCAATATCTGGCAACATAAACAGCAACAGCTGAACAGGTAACACCTAACAGAGAACCTGCAGAAAGTCACCGCAAAGAGGCGGGCGCCCAAAATTCCTTATGGACTACGAGAAAAGGATTTAAAATCCTATTTTCTCTAGCATCCATAAGGGATATTGGGGACACATTTAGTGTTCCTTCTAGGCTGTTTCAGCAGGGTGCTGCACCCTGTCCTTTTTTCAGTGCACCCTGCAGCACCGTAAGTCGCCCCCTTGTATACAGAATGCAACAGTCAGAGTGCATGTTACAATGTGGTCGGCTACTTCTTGCCAGTGCCGTAACTAAGCATTTTAGCGCTGTGTGCCAGAAACGACACTGGTGCGCGCGCCCGCCCCCCCCCCAATGTAAGATGAGGCAGTGCGCGCCGCAGATGCGCGAAACATAGGGGCGTGGCTTCATGGGGAAGGGGCGTGGCCACAAAATAATAAGATTTTAAACCTACCGGTAAATCTTTTTCTCATAGTCCGTAGAGGATGCTGGGGACTCCGTAAGGACCATGGGGATAGACTGGCTCCGCAGGAGACATGGGCACTTTAAGAAAGACTTTAGGTCTGGGTGTGCACTGGCTCCTCCCTCTATGCCCCTCCTCTAGACCTCAGTTAGAGAAACTGTGCCCAGAGGAGATGGACAGTACGAGGAAAGGATTTTTGTTAATCCAAGGGCAAGATTCATACCAGCCACACCAATCACACCGTATAACTTGTGTATCAATTAAACAGTTAATAGTATGAAAAAATAACGTAGCATCAGTCCAACCTGATGGAACTATAACATAACCCTTATGTAAGCAAAACTATATACAAGTCTCGCAGAAGTAGTCCGCACTTGGGACGGGCGCCCAGCATCCTCTACGGACTACAAGAAAAAGATTTACCGGTAGGTTTCAAATCTTATTTTCCCTAACGTCCTAGAGGATGCTGGGGACTCCGTAAGGACCATGGGGATTATACCAAAGCTCCCAAACGGGCGGGAGAGTGCTGATGACTCTGCAGCACCGAATGAGCAAACCTTAGGTCCTCCTCAGCCAGGGTATCAAACTTATAGAACTTGTGAGAGAACTAGAAAGGTGTTTGAACCCGACCAAGTAGCAGCTCGGCACAGTTGTAGTGCCGAGACCCCTCGGGCAGCTGCCCAAGACGAGCCCACCTTCCTAGTGGAATGGGCCTTGACCAATTTTGGTAACGGCAATCCAGCCGTAGAATGCGCCTGCTGAATCGTATTACAGATCCAGCGAGCAATAGTCTGCTTCGAAGCAGGGGCGCCAACCTTGTTAGCTGCATATAGGACAAACAGTGCTTCAGTTTTCCTGACTCTAGCCGTTCTGGCCACAAATTTTCAAAGCCCTGACTACATCCAGGGACTCAGAATCCTCCAAATCTCGTGTAGCCACAGGCACCACAATAGGTTGGTTCATATGAAAAGATGACACCACCTTAGGCAAGAATTGAGGGTGAGTCCGCAATTCTGCCCTATCCATATGGAAAACCAGATAGGGGCTTTTATGAGACAACGGCGCCAATTCCGACACTCGCCTAGCCGAAGCCAAGGCTAATAACATGACCACCTTCCAAGTGAGATATTTTAACTCCACCGTTTGAAGTGGTTCAAACCAGTGTGACTTAAGGAAACTCAACACCGCGTTAAGGTCCCAAGGTGCCACCGGAGGTATAAAAGGAGGCTGAATATGCAGCACTCCCTTTACAAAAGTCTGTACTTCTGAGAGAGAAGCCAATTCTTTTTGAAAGAAAATGGATAAGGCCGAAATCTGAACCTTAATGGATCCTAACTTTAGGCCCAAATTCACTCCAGTCTGTAGGAAGTGAAGGAAACGGCCCAGATGGAATTCTTCCGTAGGAGCATTCCTGGCCTCACACCAAGAATCATATTTTCGCCATATACGGTGATAATGTTTTGCTGTCACGTCCTTCCTAGCCTTTATCAGAGTAGGAATGACCTCATCCGGAATTCCCTTTTATGCTAGGATCCGGCGTTCAACCACCATGCCGTCAAACGCAGGAGCGGTAAGTCTTGGAACAGACATGGCCCCTGTTGTAACAGGTCCAGTCGTAGAGGAAGAGGCCACGGATCTTCTGTGAGCATTTCCAGCAGATCCGGATACCAGGTCCTTCGTGGCCAATCTGGAACAATGAGAATTGTTCTCACTCCTCTTTTTCATATTATTCTCAACACCTTGGGTATGAGAGGAAGGAGGAGGAAACACATAGACCGACTGGAACACCCACGGTGTCACTAGGGCGTCTACTGCTACCGCCTGAGGATCTTTTGATCTGGCGCAATACCTCTGTAGCTTTTTGTTGAGGCGGGATGCCATCATGTCTATCTGGGGCAGTCCCCACTGACTTGCAATCTGTGCAAAGACTTCCCGCTGAAGTCCACTCCCCTGGATGCAGGTCGTGTCTGCTGAGGAAGTCTGCTTCCCAGTTGTCCACTCCCGGAATGAACACTGCTGATAGTGCGCTTACATGATTTTCCGCCCAGCGAAGAATCTTGGTGGTTTCCGCCATTGCCACCCTGCTCCTTGTGCCGCCTTGGCGGTTTACATGAGCCACTGCGGTGATGTTGTCTGACTGGATCAGAACTGGTTGGTCGCGAAGCAAGTTCTCCGCTTGACGTAGGGCGTTGTATATGGCCCTCAGTTCCAGGATGTTAATGTGAAGACAAGTCTCTTGACTTGACCAAAGGCCTTGGAAGTTTCTTCCCAGTGTGACTGCTCCCCACCCTCTGAGGCTCGCGTCCGTGGTCACCAGGATCCAATCCTGAATGCCGAACTTGCGTCCTTCCAAAAGGTGAGCACTCTGCAGCCACCACAGGAGAGATACCCTGGCCCTGGGGGACAGGGTGATCCGCTGATGAATTTGTAGATGTGACCCAGACCACTTGTCCAATCGGTCCCATTGAAAAGTCCTTGCATGGAACCTTCCGAAGGGAATGGCCTCGTATGTTGCCACCATTTTTCCCAGGACTTGAGTGCAATGAAGCACAGACACTTGTTTTGGCTTCAATAGGTTCTTGACTAGAGTCATGAGTTCCTGAGCTTTTTCTATCGGGAGAAAAACCTTTTTCTGGTCTGTGTCCAGAATCATGCCCAAGAAGGTCAGACGAGTCGTAGGAACCAGCTGTGACTTCGGGATATTGAGAATCCAGCCGTGTTGCTGTAACACCTTCAATTAAAGTGACACGCTGTTCAGTAACTTCTCTCGTGATCTCGCTTTTATGAGGAGATCGTCCAAGTACGGGATAATTGTGACACCCTGCTTGCGCAGGAGCACCATAATTTCCGCCATTACCTTAGTGAAAATCCTCGGGGCCGTGGAAAGCCCAAACGGCAACGTCTGAAATTGGTAATGACAATCCTGTACCGCAAATCTCAGGTACGCCTGATGAGGTGGATATATGGGAACATGAAGGTATGCATCCTTTATGTCCAGGGATACCATAAAATCCCCCCCTTCCAGGCCGACGATGACCGCTCTGAGCGATTCCATCTTGAACTTGAACCGTTTTAAGTATAGGTTCAGGGATTTTAAATTCAATATGGGTCTGACCGAACCATCCGGTTTCGGAACTACAAACAGGGTGGAGTAGTATCCCTTCCCTCTCTGAAGCAGGGGAACTTCGACCACCACTTGTTGAAAACACAATATGTGAATAGCATTTAACACTATATCCCTTTCTAGGGGAGAAGTCGGTAGAGCCGATTTGAAAAACCGGCGAGGAGGCACCTCTTCGAATTCCAGCTTGTATCCCTGAAAAACAATTTCTATTTCCCAGGGATCCACCTGTGAGTGAACCCAGATGTGGCTGAAAAGTCGAAGACGTGCCCCTACTGGGGCGGACTCCCTCAGCGGAACCCCAGCGTCATGCGGTGGATTTTGCAGAGGCCGGGGAGGATTTCTGTTGCTGGGAACTAGCTGTGCAGCTTTTTACATCTGCCCTTACCTCTGGCAACAAAGGACGATCCACGCACTCTTTTGCTTTTATTTGAACGAAAGGACTGCATCTGATAATGTGGCGCTTTCTTAGGTTGTGAGGGAACATAAGGCAAAAAATTCGATTTACCTGCCGTAGCTGTGGAGACCAGGTCCGAGAGACCTTCCCCAAACAATTCCTCACCCTTGTAAGGTAAAACCTCCATGTGTCATTTTGAGTCGGCATCACCTGTCCACTGCCGCGTCCAGAGGACTCGTCTAGCAGAGATTGACATAGCGTTTATTCTGGAACCCAGTAAACTAATGTCTCTTTGAGCATCTCTCATATAGAAGACAGCATCCTTTATATGGCCTAGGGTCAATAAAATTGTATCCTTATCTAGGGTCTCAATCTCCGCCGATAAGGAATCTGTCCATGCTGCTACCGCGCTACAACCCTAGGCCGACGCAATTGCCGGTCTGAGTAATGTACCAGAATGTGTGTAAATGGATTTCAAGGTAATCTCCTGCTTGCGGTCAGCAGGATCCTTGAGGGTAGCCGTATCTTGTGATGGCAGCGCAATCTTTTTTGACAAGCGTGTCAACGCTTTGTCCACCTTAGGGGAGGATTCCCACCGTATCCTGTCCGTTGGCGGGAAAGGATACGCCATAAGAATTCTTTTGGGAATCTGCAGTTTTTTGCCTGGAGATTCCCACGCTTTTTCACATAATTCGTTCAACTCATGTGAGGAGGGAAAAGTTACCTCAGGTTTCTTTCCCTTATACATGTGTACCCTCGTGTCAGGGACAGGGGGTTCCTCTGTGATATGCAACACTTCTTTTATTGCAATAATCATATATCGAATACATTTAGCCACTTTTGCATCATCGTAGTCGACACTGGAGTCCAAATCCGTGTCGGTATCAGTGTCTGCTATTTGGGATAGTGGGCGCTTCAGAGACCCTGAAGGTCCCGGCGACATAGGGACAGACGTGGGTTCACTCCCTGACTGTTCCTTAGCTTCAGCTTTGTCTAATCTCTTGTGCAATAAGTTCACACTAGCACTTAAAACATTCCACATATCCATCCAGTCAGGTGTCGGCACAGCCGACGGAGACCTCACATTCATACGCTCCCCCTCCTCCCTAGGTGAGCCTTCTACCTCAGACATTTCGACACACGCGTACCGACACACCACACACACACAGGGAACCTCTTATCTGAAGACAGTTTCCCCACCAAGCCCTTTGGAGAGACAGAGAGAGAGTATGCCAGCACACACCCCAGCGCTATATGACCCAGGAAAAAAAAAAAACACAATAATTTTATGTTTACCCAGATAGCGCTGTTTACATATACAATATGCGCCTAATTTTGTGCCCCCCCCCCTCCCCCCCTCTTCTTTAATACCCTCTATCTACTGTGGTATAAGCAGGGGAGAGTCCGGGGAGCTTCCTCTCAGCGGTGCTGTGGAGAAAAATGGCGCTGGTGAGTGCTGAGGGAGAAGCCCCGCCCCCTCGGCGACAGGCTTCTGTCCCACTTAAAACATCAAAATTTGGCTCATATATACACACAAATACACAGTGCCCAGCTATATATATATATATATATATATATATATATATATATATATATATATATATATATATATATATATATATATATATATATATACTTATTTGTGCCAAAAAAGAGGTCTATATGCTGCCCAGGGCGCCCCCCCCCCTGCGCCCTGCACCCTTACAGTGACTGCCGTGTGTGAGGTGTATGGGAGCAATGGCGCACAGCTTTACTGCTGTGCGTTACCTCAGTGAAGATCATGAAGTCTTCTGCCGCCTCTGAAGTCTTCTTTTCTTCTCATACTCACCCGGCTTCTATATTCCGGCTCTGCGAGGGGGACGGCGGCGCAGCTCTGGGACGGACGGCAAGGGTGAGCCCTGCGTACCGATCCCTCTGGAGCTAATGGTGTCCAGTAGCCTAAGAAGCAGAGCCTTGAAACTCACAGTAGTAGGTCTGCTTCTCTCCCCTCAGTCCCTCGATGCAGGGAGTCTGTTGCCAGCAGGCTCTCTGAAAATAAAAAACCTAACAAATATACTTTCTGTCAGGAAGCTCAGGAGAGCTCCCTGAAGTGCACCCATCTCCTCTGGGCACAGTATCAAACTGAGGTCTAGAGGAGGGGCATAGAGGGAGGAGCCAGTGCACACCCAGACCTAAAGTCTTTCTTAAAGTGCCCATGTCTCCTGCGGAGCCAGTCTATCCCCATGGTCCTTACGGAGTCCCCAGCATCCTCTAGGACGTTAGACAAAATAGCAATTCATACTATGGTGCACAGTAGTCTCCATTATTCAAATTACGCTGCACAGTAGCGTCACTACACTAGGTAGAGCCCCTTTTATACATCACAGCAGACAGCGTCCCCCTTTTTACACATTACGGCAGACAGTCCCCCTTTTTACACATTACGGCAGACAGCGTCCCCGTTTTTACACATTACGGCAGACAGCGTCCCCGTTTTTACACATTACGGCAGACAGCGTCCCCGTTTTTACACATTACGGCAGACAGCGTCCCCGTTTTTACACATTGCGGCAGCCAGTCCCCCTTTTTACACATTTTGTCAGCCAGGTCCCCTTTTTACATATTACGGCAGACTGTGTCCCCCTTTTTACACATTACGGCAGACTGTGTCCCCCTTTTTACACATTACGACAGCCAGTCCCCCTTTTTACACATTACGACAGCCAGTCCCCCTTTTTACACATTACGACAGCCAGGCCCCCTTTTTACACAATGCGGCAGCCAGGCCCCCTTTTTACACAATGCGGCAGCCAGGCCCCCTTTTTACACAATGCGGCAGCCAGGCCCCCTTTTTACACAATGCGGCAGCCAGGCCCCCTTTTTACACATTGCGGCAGCCAGGCCCCCTTTTTACACATTATGGCAGACGGTGTCCCCGAGAGAGAGAGATACTTACCATCTCCCCGCTGGCAGTCAGGCTCCTCGTGCAGCTCCCTCGGTGCAGGCAGGTGAGAAGGAGGAGGAGGGGAGGGGAGCCACAGCAGCGCTATTTCATTGGTAGTAAGCGCCGCTGCAGCTGTCCCCTCTCCTTCCGTATTGGCTGCCCGGCGCTGCTGTGGATGCTGGGATGGAGGAACCGCATCCCAGCATCCACAGCAGCGCCGGGCAGCCAATACGGAAGGAGAGGGGGCTGCTGCAGCGGCGCTAACTACGAATGAAATAGCACTGCTGCGGCTCCAGTCCCCCTCCCTCCTCCTCCCCAGTGCGGCGGTGGCGCAGACTTCAGAGGCGGCATGTAATGAGTCAATTTGACTCATTACATGCCGCTGGCCGTGCGCCCTCAGGGCAACTGCGCTGTGTGCCAGGCCCACTTTACACACGTAGTTACGGCCCTGCTCCTTGCCCACCTCTGAAATTGGAACACAATTTCTATCCTTAGCTAACTGGATAGCAGAGGAGGCAATGTAAATAACACAGCACTCTGATGAAGAGGGAAAGAACAGGGTAAGCAGTGAGCATGTACTGCTTACAGTATTTCCCTAGTAAAACCCTTTTTTCCCCTATATATTTTAACCCATTGTTTAACTTTTCTGTTTTATAGCACAAGGATTATAACTACTTCAGCACTGGAAAAGACATTTATAATTATCTACTTATGTATATGCTACATCCACTCTTTCAAGAAGACTGGACATATACAGTACTTTTCTCAGTACAGATGTTAGGTGTCTTATATGTATGTATGGGTATATGAATTACTAAGGGCAACATGTATGTACAAAAACTATAAACATGTCCGCTATGCTTTGTGCACAAAGCGTCACATCAAGAAAGTGCCCTTCAAAATAAAAATGTGCCCTCTTCAATGATCAGCACCCTGCCCTAAAAAAAAATCCTAGAGTGAACACTAACATTAGTACGATGGGGATGTTCCAAAGCTTCCAGAATGGACGGGAACGTGCAGAGACATCTGCAGCACCGCCTGCCCAAACTGGGTATCCTCTTTGGCCAGGATATCAAACTTGTAGAACTTGACAAAGGTGTTCTTCCCCGACCAGGTAGGGGATCGGCATAGCTGCAAGGCCGAGACTCCACGGGCAGCCGCCCAGGAAGAGCCCACCGATCTAGTAGAGTAGGTCTTTAAAGACGGAGGAACAGGTAAGGCTGCCGACACATAGGCCTGTTGGATAGTAAGCCTAATCCAACGAGCAATGGACTGCTTTGAAGCAGGGCAACCCTTTTTCTGCGCATCATAGAGCACGAACAAGGAATCTATTTTTCTGACCAGAGCTGTGCGCTTGACATAGAGCTTAAAGGCACGCACAGCATCCATTGCCTCCGGAGGAGCAGAAGCGTCAGAACAGGATGGAACTACAATAGGTTGATTCAGATGAAACAACCTTTGGCAGGAACTGCTGTCTAGTCCGGAGCTCCGCCTTGTCCTCGTAAGAGACCAAATACGGACATTTATACGATAAGGCCCCCAATAACATCACCCTCTTCCACGGGAGGTACTTGCCTTCTACTGTCATCAGAGGTTCACACCAGGACGACTAAAAATCGTAATACCACATCCAAATCACAAGGTGCTGTAGGCGGCACAGACTGAGGTTGGATGTGAAGCACCCCTTGCAATAAGGTCTGAACTTCAGGCAGTAAAACCAACTTCTATTGGAAGAAGATTGAAAGTTGAAATTTGAACCTTAATGGATCCCAGACGTAAGCCTTGATCCACTCCAGCCTGCAGGAAACTAAGAAATCTTCCCAAGTGAAAATCAATAGATTAATATGTGCGTTCCTCGCACCAGGAGACGTATCTCGACCAGATATTAGGATAGTGTTTGACGTCACAGGTTTTCTGGCTTGCACCATAGTGGCAATGACCTTTTTGGAAAGACCCTTGTGAGCTAGGAGGTTCCGCTCAAATTCCAATGCCGTCAAACGAAGCCGTCGTAAGTTCGGGTAGAGGAACAGTCCTTGCTCTCTTCTGAGAGGTAGAGGCCAAGGGTCTTCGACGGACATGTCCAGAAGATCCGCGTACCACGCTCTCCGGGGCAATCAGAATTACTTGTACTCCTTGATGCCGGATACTCTTGAACACCTTTGGGATCAACGGAATCGTAGGAAATATGTAGACCAGCTGGTAAGGCCAAGGCAACGTCAGTGCATCCACTGCGCACGCCTGAGGGTCTCTGGTTCACAAGCAAAGTTTCTTGTTGAGGCGAGTCGCCATCATGTCTATCTGGGGGCAACCCCACCGGTCAATGATCTGTTGAAACACTTGAGGATGTAGGCCCCACTCCCCGGGGTGGAGATCGTGGCGACTTAGGAAATCCGCTTCCCAATTGTCCACTCCCGGAATGAAGATTGCGGACAGTGCTAGTGCATTTCTTTCCGCCCAGAGGTGTATCCTTGATACTTCTTGCATGCAGGCCCTGCTTTTTGTCCCTCTTTGTCGATTTATGTACGTCACAGCCGTGGCGTTGTCCGACTGTACCCGGATTGCTTGATCCTGGAGCAGAAGGAAGGCCTGAATCAGGGCATTGTAGATAGCCTTAAGTCCTAGGATGTTGATCAGAAGTAGGGCCTCTTGGGCAGACCACCTGCCCTGGAACTGCACCCCTTGGGTGACAGCCCCCCATCCTCTCAGACTCGCATCCGTCGTGAGGAGAATCCAATCCTGAATTCCGAAGCGTCGACCTTCCTGGTGATTGGAAGACTGCAGCCACCACAGGCGTGAAATCTGGCTCGGGGTGACCGTTGAATCATCCTGTGCATCTGAAGATGGGAACCGGACCACTTGTTCAGGATGTCCAGTTGAAAGGGTCTGGCATAGAACCGTCCATACTGGATGGCCTCGTACGAGGCTACCATCTTTACCAACAATCTTATGCAAAGATGAATGGAAACTCAAGTCGGTCGGAGAACCATGTGAACCATTTCCTGGAGAGTTCTCACTTTGTCCTCTGGGAGGAACACTTTCTGCGCTACAGTATCCAGTAGCATTCCCAGAAACAGGAGCCACCGAGATGGCTCCAGGTGGGACTTCTGTAGATTGAGGATCCACCCGTGGTGTGACAGAAGGCATATAGTGCGATCTATATGGAGCAGTGAGAGCACCCTGGAACTCTTATCAGGAGATCGTCCAGGTAAGGGACCACATTGACACCCTGAGCTGGAACATAATTTCTGTCATCACCTTCGTGAACATCCTCGGAGCTGTAGATAGGCCAAAGGTTAACGCCTGGAAATGGTAGTGATCGTTCAGCAGGGCGAACCTGATATGCCTGATGGGGAGGCCAAATTGGGATATGGAGGTAGGCGTCCTTGATATCCAGGGACACTAGGAATTCCTGACGTTCCAGGCCTGCGATCACTGCTCTCAAAGATTCCATCTTGAAAACCTTTAGGTAAGGATTCAAGGAGTTCAGATTCAAAATTGGCCTCACGGACTAGTCTGGTTTTGACACAACGAACAGACTGGAGTAGTAACCTTGTCCTTGCTGTTGCAGGGGTACTGGAAAGATAACTTGGGACTGGACCAACTTTGTGATGGCCTGTAGTAGCGTAACACGCATATTTTCCAAAGCTGGTAATCTTGATTTGAAAAATAGTTGGGGAGGAGCACAGTCGAACTCCAGTTTGTAACACTGAGAAATAAAAGGGCCCTTACCCAGGCGTCCTGGCAGGAACTTTCCCAGAGCAGGGGCGTTGCCGAGGGCCCAGTAGGTATGTGGCACGCCCAGTCATAAATCAATGATTGGCATTGATAGGGTTTTTTGTGCCTTGCCCACCGTTTCTCTGCCCCCTAGTCTGCAGAATGTAAGATGTAAATAAGGTAATGGTTAATAAAGAACTGTGGCCAGTGATTCAATCCCTAAGCAACGCCGCCACTCTGGGAAAGTTCCTGCCAGGACGCCTGGGTAAGGAACCTATTTCTCAGGGTTACAAACTGGAGTTTGACGGTGCTCCTCCCTTAGAATGTAAGCTCTCGCGAGTAGGGCCCCCTTCCCTCATGTGCTTATCCTTTTCTTACTTTAATAATCCTCAACTGCCCAAATCCCGCAGTTTTTTGGCCACCTTGGAACTTATCTCTATGTCGTTTACTGGTGTAGTTATGCTTAGTTACCCTGTACTTGTCCTATATTGTCTTCCAACTGTAAGTCACTGTTTTCCTGTTTTGATTATGTGCATATGTACTCTGTAATTGGGCGCTGCGGAACCCTTGTGGAGCCATATAAAATAAGAATTTACTCACCGGTAATTCTATTTCTCGTAGTCCGTAGTGGATGCTGGGCACTCCGTAAGGACCATGGGGAATAGCGGGCTCCGAAGGAGGCTGGGCACTCTAGAAAGATCTTAGACTACCTGGTGTGCACTGGCTCCTCCCACTATGACCCTCCTCCAAGCCTCAGTTAGGTACTGTGCCCGGACGAGCGTACACAATAAGGAAGGATTTTGAATCCCGGGTAAGACTCATACCAGCCACACCAATCACACCGTACAACTCGTGATATGAAACACAGTTAACAGTATGAAACAATAGAGCCTCTCAACAGATGGCTCAACAATAACCCGATTTAGTTAACAATAACTATGTACAAGTATTGCAGATAAACCGCACTTGGGATGGGCGCCCAGCATCCACTATGGACTACGAGAAATAGAATTACCGGTGAGTAAATTCTTATTTTCTCTAACGTCCTAGTGGATGCTGGGAACTCCGTAAGGACCATGGGGATTATACCAAAGCTCCCAAACGGGCGGGAGAGTGCGGATGACTCTGCAGCACCGAATGAGAGAACTCCAGGTCCTCCTCAGCCAGGGTATCAAATTTGTAGAATTTAGCAAACGTGTTTGCCCCTGACCAAGTAGCTGCTCGGCAAAGTTGTAAAGCCGAGACCCCTCGGGCAGCCGCCCAAGATGAGCCCACCTTCCTTGTGGAATGGGCATTGACAGATTTTGGCTGTGGCAGGCCTGCCACAGTATGTGCAAGCTGAATTGTACTACAAATCCAACGAGCAATAGTCTGCTTAGAAGCAGGAGCACCCAGCTTGTTGGGTGCATACAGGATAAACAGCGAGTCAGATTTTCTGACTCCAGCCGTCCTGGAAACATATATTTTCAGGGCCCTGACAACGTCTAGCAACTTGGAGTCCTCCAAATCCTTAGTAGCCGCAGGCACCACAATAGGCTGGTTCAGGTGAAACGCTGACACCACCTTAGGGAGAAACTGGGGACGAGTCCTCAATTCTGCCCTATCCATATGGAAAATCGGATAAGGGCTTTTACATGATAAAGCCGCCAACTCTGACACTCGCCTGGCTGAAGCCAAGGCCAATAACATGAGCACTTTCCACGTGAGATATTTCAGATCCACGGTTTTTAGTGGCTCAAACCAATGTGATTTTAAGAAACTCAACATCACGTTGAGATCCCAAGGTGCCACAGGAGGCACAAATGGGGGCTGAATATGCAGCACTCCTTTCACAAATGTCTGAACTTCAGGTACTGAAGCTAGTTCTTTTTGAAAAAAAATCGACAGAGCCGAGATCTGTACCTTAATGGAGCCCAGTTTTAGGCCCATATTCACTCCTGCTTGCAGGAAATGCAGAAATCGACCTAGTTGAAATTCCTCTGTTGGGGCCTTTTTGGCCTCGCACCATGCAACATATTTCCGCCATATGCGGTGATAATGCTTTGCCGTAACATCTTTCCTGGCTTTAATAAGCGTAGGAATGACTTCCTCCGGAATGCCCTTTTCCTTCAGGATCCGGCGTTCAACCGCCATGCCGTCAAACGCAGCCGCGGTAAGTCTTGGAACAGACAGGGGCCCTGCTGCAGCAGGTCCTGTCTGAGCGGCAGAGACCACGGGTCCTCTGAGATCATCTCTTGAAGTTCCGGGTACCACGCTCTTCTCGGCCAATCCGGAACCACGAGAATTGTGTTTACTCCTCGCTTTCTTATTATTCTCAATACCTTTGGTATGAGAGGTAGAGGAGGGAACACAAACTGACCGGTACACCCACGGTGTCACTAGAGCGTCCACAGCTATCGCCTGAGGGTCTCTTGACCTGGCGCAATACTTCTCTAGTTTTTTGTTTAGGCGGGACGCCATCATGTCCACCTGTGGACGACCCCATTGATTTACAATCATTTGGAAGACTTCTGGATGAAGTCCCCACTCTCCCGGGTGGAGGTCGTGCCTGCTGAGAAAGTCTGCTTCCCAGTTGTCCACTCCCGGGATGAACACTGCTGACAGTGCTAGTACATGATTCTCCGCCCATCGGAGAATTTTTGTGGCTTCTGCCATCGCCGTCCTGCTTCTTGTGCCGCCCTGTAGATTCACATGGGCGACTGCCGTGATGTTGTCTGACTGGATCAGCACCGGCTGGTGTAGGAGCAGGGATTTTGCTTGACTTAGGGCATTGTAAATGGCCCTTAGTTACAGAATATTTATGTGAAGAGCAGTCTCCTGACTTGACCATAGTCCTTGAAAATTTCTTCCCTTTGTGACTGCCCCCCAGCCTCGTAGGCTGGCATCCGTGGTCACCAGGACCCAGTCCTGTATGCCGAATCTGCGGCCCTCCAGAAGATGAGCACTGTGCAGCCACCACAGAAGAGACACCCTGGTTCGTGGAGACAGGGTTATTAAACGATGCATCTGAAGATGCGATCCGGACCACTTGTCCAACAGGTCCCACTGAAAAATCCTGGCATGGAACCTGCCGAATGGAATTGCTTCGTAAGAAGCTACCATCTTTCCCAGGACCCGCGTGCAGTGATGCACCAATACCTGTTTTGGTTTTAGGAGGTCTCTGACTAGAGAAGACAACTCCCTGGCTTTCTCCTCCGGGAGAAACACTTTTCTGGGCCGTGTCCAGAATCATTCCCAGGAACATTAGACGTGTCGTGGGGACCAGCTGTGACTTTGGGATATTCAGAATCCAGCCGTGCTGGCTCAGCACTTCCTGAGATAGTGCTACTCCCACTAACAACTGTTCCTTGGATCGTGCCTTTATTAGGAGATCGTCCAAGTATGGGATAATTAAAACTCCCTTTTTTCGAAGGAGTATCATCATTTCCGCCATAACCTTGGTAAATACCCTCGGTGCCGTGGAGAGTCCAAACGGCAGCGTCTGGAATTGGTAATGGCAGTCCTGTACCACAAATCTGAGGTACTCCTGGTGAGAATTGTAAATGGGGACATGCAGGCAAGCATCCTTGATGTCCAGGGATACCATGTAATCCCCCTCGTCCAGGCTTGCAATAACCGCCCTGAGCGATTCCATCTTGAACTTGAATTTTTTTATGTATGTGTTCAAGGATTTCAAATTTAAAATGGGTCTCACCGAACCGTCCGGTTTCGGCACCACAAATAGTGTGGAATAGTAACCCCGGCCTTGTTGAAGTAGGGGTACCTTGATTATCACCTGCTGGGAATACAGCTTGTGAATCGCTGCTAGCACCGCCTCCCTGTCTGAGGGAGCAATCGGCAAGGCGGATTTTAGGAAACGGCGGGGTGGAGTCGCCTCGAATTCCAGCCTGTATCCCTGAGATACTATTTGAAGGATCCAGGGATCCACCTGTGAGCGGGCCCACTGATCGCTGAAATTCCTGAGGCGGGCCCCCACCGTACCTGGCTCCGCCTGTGAAGCCCCATGCGGCGGACTTGGAAGAGGAAGCGGGGGAGGACTTTTGTTCCTGGGAACCTGCTGTTTGCTGCAGCCTTTTTCCCCTGCCTCTTGACAGAAAAGACTCTCCTTTTCCCCGCTTGTTTTTCTGGGACCGAAAGGACTGAACCTGATAAAATGGCGCCTTCTTAGGCTGTGAGGGGACATGGGGTAAAAATGCTGACTTCCCAGACGTTGCTGTGGAAACTAGGTCGGAGAGACCATCCCCAAATAATTCCTCCCCCTTATAAGGCAAGACTTCCATGTGCCTTTTGGAATCTGCATCTCCAGTCCACTGGCGAGTCCATAAGCATCTCCTAGCAGAGATAGATAATGCACTTATTTTAGATGCCAGCCGGCAGATTTCCCTCTGTGCATCTCTCATGTATAAGACTGAGTCTTTTATATGGTCAATTGTTAGAAGGATCGTGTCTCTAACGTGTCAATATTTTCTGACAGTTTATCTGACCACGCAGCGGCAGCACTGCACATCCATGCTGACGCAATAGCTGGTCTGAGTATAATGCCTGAGTGTGTATATACAGACTTCAGGATCGCCTCCTGCTTTCTATCAGCAGGTTCCTTAAGGGCGGCCGTATCCTGGGACGGTAGTGCCACCTTTTTAGACAAACGTGTGAGCGCTTTATCCACCCTCGGGGGTGTTTCCCAACGTAACCTATCCTCTGGCGGGAAAGGGAACGCCATTAGTAGCTTCTTAGGAATTACCAATTTCTTATCAGGGGAAGCCCACGCTTCTTCACACACTTCATTTAATTCATCTGACGGGGGAAAAACTACAGGTAGTTTTTTCTCCCCAAACATAATACCCTTTTTTGTGGTACCTGGATGTAAATCAGAAATATTTAACACCTCTTTCATTGCCTCAATCATGCAGTGAATGGCCTTAACGGGCATTAAATTTGACTCATCGTCGTCGACACTGGTGTCAGTATCCGTGTCGACATCTACTTGTGCCACCTGAGATAACGGGCGTTTCAGAGCCCCTGATGACTTTTGAGACACCTGGACAGGCACGAGCTGAAGACTCGGCTGTCCCACAGTCGGCATGTCGTCAAATTTTTTATGTAAGGAGTCTATACGTGCACTCATTTCCTGCCATAATACCATCCACTCAGGTGTCTGACCCCCAGGGGGTGACATCCCTGCTAAAGGCATCTGCTCCCCCTCCACATCATTATCCTCCTCAAACATGTCGACACAGCCGTACCGACACTCCACACACACAGGGAATGCTCAAATAGAGGACAGGACCCACAAAAGCCCTTTGGGGGGACAGAGTAAGAGTATGCCAGCACACACCAGAGTGCTATATATATACAGGGACTAACTGAGTTATGTCCCTAATAGCTGCTTTTTATATAATATACTGTATACAGTGCCAATTTTAATGCCCCCCCCTCTCTTTTCCCTCTTACTGTACTGTAGAATTGCAGGGAAGAGCCAGGGAGCTTCCTTCCAGCCGAGCTGTGAGGGAAAAATGGCGCCAGTGTGCTGAGGAGATAGGCTCCGCCCCTTTTTCGCGGCCTATTCTCCCGCTTTTTATGGGATTCTGGCAGGGGTATTTACCTCATATAGCCCCAGGGGCTATATATTGAGGTATTTTAGCCAGCCAAGGTGTTTTTATTGCTGCCTCAGGGCGCCCCCCCCAGCGCCCTGCACCCTCAGTGACCGGAGTGTGAAGTGTGTATGAGGAGCAATGGCGCACAGCTGCAGTGCTGTGCGCTACCTTGGTGAAGACAGGATGTCTTCATGCCGCCGATTTTCCGGACCATCTTCTTGCTTCTGGCTCTGTAAGGGGGACGGCGGCGCGGCTCCGGGACCGAACATCAAGGCTGGGCCTGCGGTCGATCCCTCTGGAGCTAATGGTGTCCAGTAGCCTAAGAAGCCCAATCCGGCTGCAAGCAGGCGAGTTCGCTTCTTCTCCCCTTAGTCCCTCGCTGCAGTGAGCCCGTTGCCAGCAGGTCTCACTGAAAATAACAAATTCTAAGACTATAACTTTCTAAGAGCTCAGGAGAGCCCCTAGTGTGCATCCAACCTCGGCCGGGCACGAAATCTAACTGAGGCTTGGAGGAGGGTCATAGTGGGAGGAGCCAGTGCACACCAGGTAGTCTAAGATCTTTCTAGAGTGCCCAGCCTCCTTCGGAGCCCGCTATTCCCCATGGTCCTTACGGAGTTCCCAGCATCCACTAGGACGTTAGAGAAATTAAGGATGATGATAATAATAATAATAATAATAATAATAATAATAATAATAAAAGTATGTGGCTGAAGTGACGTAACCAGGCTCCCACCTCGAGATCCTCCCGGGGTGGGTGGGCCCCGTCATGCTGTCTTTGCGGAAGCTGAACTGGTGATCTGTTCTTGAGAGACGGCAACGGCTGGTTTCTTAGGTTTACCCCTGGTGCCTCTAGCTGCATTTGATGCACCTCTGGCCCTAGATCGAAATCTGGTGGGCCGAAAGGGCTGAGTAGACGGTCCCGGGTAGGTACGTCTAGCAGGCGGAGACCCCGAAGGAAGAAACGCGATTTCCCAGCAATAGCTTTGGAGAGCCATGCGCCCAATTCGCCTCCGAAGAGCCATTCACCTGTAAAAGGGAAGAGATTCCACATTGCATTTGGAGTCAGCATCTGCAATCCACTGACGCAACCATACGGCTCTGCGTGCTGACACAGCCATAGCAGTGGTCCTAGCATTAATATTGCCACTCTTTTAGGGAGTCACAGAGGACTCTTGCAGTGTCCTGAATGCGTTTTAGGAAAGTCACCGTAGTAACTAGTGTCATGTCACCCGAAAGACCCTCCTGAATTTGAGTAGCCCAGGAGTCAATTGCATGTGTCATCTAGCAACCTGCAATGACCGGTGTTTGAGATACACCTGCAGCAATGTATATAGATTTCAGTGTGGCCTCAATTTTCCTATCCCCGGGGTCCTTTACCGTAAATGAGCCCGAAGCCGGGAGTACTGCCTTCTTAGAGAGGCGAGAAACTGAGACATCTACAGCCGGAGATTCTTCCCAGAACTTTCTACCCTCAGGGACAAAAGGGTAATGTATGCAAAAACTGTTTTGACACCTGATATTTCTTATCAGGATTCTTCCAGGCTAGCTTAAATAAATCTAGTTCTTTAGAATCAGGAAATGTGACAGTTTGTCTTGAGGGAGGAAAAACGACTGCGGATTTGTAGCGTCTTCTAGGGGGAGCTATAGCACATCCCTTATATCCAAAATGAGGGGTTCAATACCCTGTGTAGGAGTGGAATCCCCACCTAAGGGATCCACACCGTCTCCATCATCCTGTATATCACCATCAGAATCTGATCGAAGTGCAGGTAAAGCACATTTTTGCGCCCCTGTATTAGACAGGGGGGGGGCATCAGCCCTGGCAGAAAGATCTGCTACTGCTTTTTGCAGTTCTTGTGTTTTGTTGGCATTTGCAGTGAGTTGAGATGACATATCAGACATCATAGTTTTGATAACTCCAGCCAGGTGGGCATGGGACTCCCCCACATTGTCCTCAGCATTTTATGAGGACTGACTACTCTGCTCACATGATATGGAATCAGATTGTATTAAAAAAAAAAAAAGGATGGAGAATCTACTATTACATACACTGCATAACTTGTGTTTTACCATTATGAAGTACACACAATACACATACAACACAGACTGATTTACAATGTAAGCCTGCCCTATTGCATGTGAGAGGAAACAGAGGAAGAGAGGACACCAGCACACCCAAAGCTGTAGAGAGCCAGTGAGGCTGTCAGTGTTTTTACTTAACAGTGAAAACTGCTTCTACAATGAATTTCCTCAGAGGAATAATAGCTGTGCACAAATAGCAGCTCTCCCCATAATCAGCACCCTGTACCAGTGATCCATCATGCGACAGTCTGGAGAAGCGGTGATGCTGTTGGTTATGCAGAGGAAGGTGCCAAAATGCTGCTGATCCCGCTCTGATGTAGCTCCACCCCCCGTAATTGCGCCAGAGCTACAGATATATATTTAAACTGCCCATGTCTCCTAACCCTGCTGTAGCCTCACATAAATGTTTAGTACAGCCATCGCTAGCCAGTTTCACGTAGGGGCTATAGCAGGTACCCCCCAGGGGGACCCATATGCCTCACCCATGCTTCTTCCGCACCAGGAACCGGGGGAACCCACTAGCGGGGCCCCTGGTTTGTACTCACCACCGACGATCACCTTCAGGCAGTGTTAGGGTTGTGCGGCGTGCTGCGTTTGCGAAGGCGCAGTGCCCCACTGAACCAACAACCTGGTCCTGCAGCGGGGAAGCGGCTCTACACCTCGCGAGGCCGGTGACCGTACCCCACCCCAAGGTGTAGGTATGCTGTTGCCCAAACAGCATACCGAAAGAAAAATACAAGTTTTAAAATAAACTTAAGAAAACTCTGGAGCTAGCAGAGTGTGCATCCTCTCCTGAGGGCACTTTTTTTTTCTTCATAAACTGCCTGTGGGAGGGGGCATAGAGGGGAGGAGCCAGAACACCCAGTGAAAGAAATTTAAAGTGCACTGGCTCCTGTAGCCCCCGTCTATACCCATTGTACTAATGTGTCCCCAATATCCCTTATGGATGCTAGAGAAATTATCAGATACGTTTTTCTTAGTATTACAGTAAGTCATGATAAATTAGATCAGTACCGATTTAATAATATATACAGAACTAAAAGTCAGCACAAGTGTTTTGTAGCAACATACGAGTTGTGCACAGTTTCCAGTGGGGAACCAAGAGCTAGATATTTTGTGAAATATCAGTTTTGTCTTTTATGTTAATATACAGATCAGAATTTTCTTTTTCTTTATTTATTCCACAACTCCAACAAAAAGCTTTACAATGCAAGGGGCCCAAAAACATTGAGGTTAGCTGACAGAAATTTAGTTTCCAATGATCCAAATCTAATGTATAACCAAATTGGCCAGCCTGACCCATGTACAGTCCAATCTACAGCTACTTGTGTACAAAAGTGCCTTACAAACAGGTGTTGAATACAAAGCTTAGGTCATCAAACCTTTATTCCTTGTCCATGTATAGACCAGTCCCGCATTATGAATGAATGTTTTTAGACTACAATCTCAAAATCACAAGAATGATGGTGCAGGTTGCATATTCATTTTTAGTAACATCTAAGTCTTTGCTGGCCCCAAACAGCATAAGCAGTATGTGGGCTGCAAATCTTTATTTTAAGGAAAGGTAGGCGGCAAAGTATAGCTCCACAGCTGTTACTGAACTGCACCTGCCCACCGGGTTTGCTAGCCAACACTCCTGGAGGTAACTACTGTAACAATTTTTATTTTTCATGTGTAGACAAATGTTCTTGTGTTGCATTTTTCTGAGACATTATCACTGTCAAAAGTTATTTTGCTGTACAAACCCCTTTAAAAAAAATAAAATAAAAATAAATAAAGATAAAACTGGGATATTATAGTGGCCCCTGTGGGTATGGTAACCAATGTAGCAATTGCTAAAGATCTGTGGTTCTTCCATCTTGGGTTTCCCATAGTCATTAGGTAAATTGACCAAAAAATTAGTTTCACAGATCTATGATGATGTTCAACGTCTTATAGCTTCTCCCTGACCCTCCCTCCCTTCAAAAGCACATAGCCACTATGGAGAAGATAACGACACAGCTTCATTATTAGCCACATAAATGTTCTCAAATATGGAGTCTTTGGTACGCCTTCAGCCAGTCCTGCATCCCAGGAACTGGTGCATCTTTAGTTCTAATTTTGCTCCAAACTTACAGACCTATCTTCTCACACACCTTTACCATTGATCAGAGCTCTACCCCCTTTTTTTATTTTATTTTTACCCCGTGTCCCTCCCCCCACTCCTTCCCTCCCTCTTCTACCTTAGTATTGTTCTCTACATAAATAAGCTATTTGTTCTTGAAGTGTGCCATATTTTATATTTTTTGTAAAGGTGGAAAAATTATACAGCAGCAACTATTTTTTGTTTCAGAGAAAAAAAAATAAAAAAAAAAAATATATATAAGATTTTACTTACCGATAAATCTATTTCTCGTAGTCCGTAGTGGATGCTGGGACTCCGTCAGGACCATGGGGATTAGCGGCTCCGCAGGAGACAGGGCACAAAAATAAAAGCTTTAGGACTAGGTGGTGTGCACTGGCTCCTCCCCCTATGACCCTCCTCCAAGCCTCAGTTAGGATACTGTGCCCGGACGAGCGTACACAATAAGGAAGGATTTTGAATCCCGGGTAAGACTCATACCAGCCACACCAATCACACCGTACAACTTGTGATCTGAACCCAGTTAACAGTATGACAAACGTAGGAGCCTCTGAACAGACGGCTCACAACAATAACAACCCGATTTTTTTGTAACAATAACTATGTACAAGTATTGCAGACAATCCGCACTTGGGATGGGCGCCCAGCATCCACTACGGACTACGAGAAATAGATATATCGGTAAGTAAAATCTTATTTTCTCTGACGTCCTAGTGGATGCTGGGACTCCGTCAGGACCATGGGGATTATACCAAAGCTCCCAAACGGGCGGGAGAGTGCGGATGACTCTGCAGCACCGAATGAGAGAACTCCAGGTCCTCTTTAGCCAGGGTATCAAATTTGTAGAATTTTACAAACGTGTTCTCCCCCGACCACGTAGCTGCTCGGCAGAGTTGTAATGCCGAGACCCCTCGGGCAGCCGCCCAAGATGAGCCCACCTTCCTTGTGGAATGGGCCTTGATAGATTTAGGCTGTGGCAGGCCTGCCACAGAATGTGCAAGTTGAATTGTGCTACAAATCCAACGAGCAATCGTCTGCTTAGAAGCAGGAGCACCCAGCTTGTTGGGTGCATACAGTATAAACAGCGAGTCAGATTTTCTGACTCCAGCCGTCCTTGAAATATATATTTTCAATGCCCTGACAACGTCCAGCAACTTGGAATCCTCCAAATCGCTAGTAGCCGCAGGCACCACAATAGGCTGGTTCAGGTGAAACGCTGAAACCACCTTAGGCAGAAACTGAGGACGCGTCCGCAGTTCTGCCCTGTCCGAATGGAAAATCAGATATGGGCTTTTTTACGATAAAGCCGCCAGTTCTGACACTCTCCTGGCTGAAGCCAGGGCCAGTAGCATGGTTACTTTCCATGTAAGATATTTCAAATCCACCGATTTGAGTGGCTCAAACCAATGGGATTTGAGAAAATCCAAAACTACATTAAGATCCCACGGAGCCACTGGGGGCACAACCGGGGGCTGTATATGTAGTACTCCTTTTACAAAAGTCTGGACTTCAGGAACTGAAGCCAATTCTTTCTGGAAGAAAATCGACAGGGCCGAAATTTGAACCTTAATGGACCCTAATTTGAGGCCCATAGACAATCCTGTTTGCAGGAAATGTAGGAATCGACCCAGTTGAAATTCCTCCGTCGGGGCCTTCCTGGCCTCACACCACGCAACATATTTTCTCCAAATGCGGTGATAATGTTGTGCAGTCACCTCCTTCCTGGCTTTTACCAGGGTAGGGATGACCTCTTCCGGAATGCCTTTTTCCCTTAGAATTCGGCGTTCAACCGCCATGCCGTCAAACGCAGCCGCGGTAAGTCTTGGAATAGACACGGTCCCTGCTGAAGCAGGTCCCGTCTTAGAGGTAGAGGCCACGGATCTTCCGTGAGCATCTCCTGAAGTTCCGGGTACCAAGTTCTTCTTGGCCAATCCGGAGCCACGAGTATCGTTCTTACTCCCCTTTGCCGTATAATTCTCAGTACTTTTGGTATGAGAGGCAGAGGAGGAAACACATACACTGACTGGAACACCCACGGTGTTACCAGAGCGTCCACAGCTATTGCCTGAGGGTCTCTTGACCTGGCGCAATACCTGTCCAGTTTTTTGTTGAGGCGGGACGCCATCATATCCACCTTTGGTTTTTCCCAACGGTTCACAATCATGTGGAAGACTTCTGGATGAAGTCCCCACTCTCCCGGGTGTAGATCGTGTCTGCTGAGGAAGTCCGCTTCCCAGTTGTCCACTCCCGGAATGAACACTGCTGACAGTGCTATCACATGATCTTCCGCCCAGCGAAGAATCCTTGCAGCTTCTGCCATTGCCCTCCTGCTTCTTGTGCCGCCCTGTCTGTTTACGTGGGCGACTGCCGTGATGTTGTCCGACTGGATCAACACCGGCTGACCCTGAAGCAGGGGTTTTGCCAGGCTTAGAGCATTGTAAATCGCTCTTAGCTCCAGTATATTTATGTGAAGAGACATCTCCATGCTTGACCACACTCACTGGAAGTTTCTTCCCTGTGTGACCGCTCCCCAGCCTCTCAGACTGGCATCCGTGGTCACCAGGACCCAGTCCTGTATGCCGAATCTGCGGCCCTCTAACAGATGAGCACTCTGCAACCACCACAAAAGAGACACCCTTGTCCGTGGAGACAAAGTTATCCGCTGATGCATCTGCAGATGCGATCCGGACCATTTGTCCAGCAGATCCCACTGAAAAGTTCGTGCGTGGAATCTGCCGAATGGAATCGCTTCGTAAGAAGCCACCATTTTTCCCAGGACTCTTGTGCATTGATGCACAGACACTTTTCCTGGTTTTAGGAGGTTCCTGACAAGTTCGGATAACTCCCTGGCTTTCTCCTCCGGAAGAAACACCTTTTTCTGAACCGTGTCCAGAATCATTCCCAGGAACAGCAGACGTGTCGTCGGGGTCAATTGAGATTTTGGAAAATTCAGAATCCACCCGTGCTGTTGCAGCACTACTTGGGTTAGTGCTACTACGTCCCCCAGCTGTTCTCTGGACCTTGCCCATATCAGGAGATCGTCCAAGTAAGGGATAATTAATACGCCTCTTCTTCGCAGAAGAATCATCATTTCGGCCATTACCTTGGTAAAGACCCGAGGTGCCGTGGACAATCCAAACGGCAGCGTCTGAAACTGATAATGACAGTTTTGCACCACGAACCTGAGGTACCCTTGATGTGAAGGGCAAATTGGGACATGCAGGTAAGCATCCTTGATGTCCAGGGACACCATAAAGTCCCCTTCTTCCAGATTCGCTATCACTGCTCTGAGTGACTCCATCTTGAACTTGAATTTTTGTATGTACAGGTTCAAAGATTTCAGATTTAGAATAGGTCTTACCGAGCAGTCCGGCTTCGGTACCACAAATAGTGTGGAATAATACCCTTTTCCCTGTTGTAGGAGGGGTACCTTGACTATCACCTGCTGAGAATACAGCTTGTGAAAGGCTTCCAACACCGTCGCCCTGTCTGAGGGAGACGTTGGCAGAGCAGACTTTAGGAACCGGCGAGGGGGAGACTTCTCGAATTCCAACCTGTAACCCTGAGATACTACCTGCAGGATCCAGGGGTCCACCTGCGAGTGAGCCCACTGTGCGCTGAAATTCTTGAGTCGACCCCCCACCGCCCCTGAGTCCGCTTGTAAAGCCCCAACGTCATGCTGAGGGCTTTGCAGAAGCCGGGGAGGGCTTCTGCTCCTGGGAGGGAGCTGCTTGGTGCACTCTCTTACCCTTTCCTTTGCCTCGGGGCAGATATGACTGTCCTTTTGCCCGCTTGTTCTTATAGGAACGAAAGGACTGCGGCTGAAAAGACGGTGTCTTTTTCTGTTGGGAGGGGACCTGAGGTAAAAAGGTGGATTTCCCGGCTGTTGCCGTGGCCACCAAATCCGATAGACCGACCCCAAATAATTCCTCCCCTTTATACGGCAATACTTCCATATGCCGTTTGGAATCCGCATCACCTGACCACTGTCGCGTCCATAAACTTCTTCTGGCAGATATGGACATCGCACTTACTCTCGATGCCAGAGTGCAAATATCCCTCTGAGCATCTCGCATATAAAGAAAAGCATCCTTTAATTGCTCTATAGTCAATAAAATACTGTCCCTATCCAGGGTACCAATATTTTCAGTCAGGGAATCCGACCAAACCACCCCAGCACTGCACATCCATGCAGAGGCGATGGCTGGTCGCAGTATAACACCAGTATGAGTGTATATACTATGGGCAGTACGGATGGTGTAATGGTTAGCATTACTGCCTCACAGCACTGAGGTCATGGGTTCGATTCCCACCATGGCCCTAACTGTGTGGAGTTTGTATATTCTCCCCGTACTTGCGTGGGTTTCCTCCGGGTACTCCGGTTTCCTCCCACAATCCAAAAATATACTGGTAGGTTAATTGGCTCCCAACAAAATTAACCCTAGCATGAATGTGTGTGCGTGGACATGAGATAGGGAATATAGATTGTAAGCTCCACTGGGGCAGGGACTGATGTGAATGGGCAAATATTCTCTGTAAAGCGCTGCGGAATATGTGTGCGCTATATAAATAACTGGTAATAATAATAATAATAATAATATACTCTTCAGGGTAGTTTCCAGCCTCCTATCAGCTGGATCCTTGAGGGCGGCCGTTTCAGGAGACGGTAACGCCACTTGTTTTGATAAGCGTGTGAGTGCCTTATCCACCCTAGGGGGTGTTTCCCAGCGCGCCTTAACCTCTGGCGGGAAAGGATATAATGCCAATAACGTCTTTGAAATTAGCAGTTTTCTATCGGGGTTAACCCACGCTTCATCACACACTTTATTCAATTCCTCTGATTCAGGAAAAACTACAGGTAGTTTTTTCAGACCCCACATAATACCCCTTTTTGTGGTACTTGCAGTATCAGAGATATGCAAAGCCTCCTTCATTGCCGTGATCATATAACGTGTGGCCCTACTGGAAAATACGTTTGTTTCTTCACCGTCGACACTAGATTCGGTGTCTGGGTCTGTGTCGACCGACTGAGGTAAAGGGCGTTTTACAGCCCCTGACGGTGTCTGAGACGCCTGGACAGGTACTAACTGGTTTGCCGGCCGTCTCATGTCGTCAACTGATTTTTGTAACGTGCTGACATTATCACGTAATTCCATAAACAAAGCCATCCATTCCGGTGTCGACTCCCTAGGGGGTGACATCACCATTACCGGCAATTGCTCCGCCTCCACACCAACATCGTCCTCATACATGTCGACACACACGTACCGACACACAGCAGACACACAGGGAATGCTCTTATCGAAGACAGGACCCCACTAGCCCTTTGGGGAGACAGAGGGAGAGTTTGCCAGCACACACCCAAGCGCTATAAATATATAGGAACAACCCTACAGAAGTGTTGTTTCCTTTATAGCAGCTTAATATATCAATATCGCCAAAAAAAGTGCCCCCCCTCTCTGTTTTTTTACCCTGTTTCTGTAGTGCAGTGCAGGGGAGAGTCCTGGGAGCCTTCCTCGCAGCGGAGCTGTGCAGGAAAATGGCGCTGTGTGCTGAGGAGATAGGCCCCGCCCCCTATTTCGGCGGGCTCTTCTCCCGGTGTTTGTGAGACCTGGCAGGGGTTAAATACATCCATATAGCCCCAGGGGCTATATGTGATGTATTTTTAGCAAGAACAAGGTATTATCATTGCTGCCCAGGGCACCCCCCCCCAGCGCCCTGCACCCTCAGTGACCGCTGGTGTGAAGTGTGCTGACAACAATGGCGCACAGCTGCAGTGCTGTGCGCAACCTCATGAAGACTGAAAAGTCTTCTGCCGCCGGTTTCTGGACCTCTTCACTTTTCGGCATCTGCAAGGGGGTCGGCGGCGCGGCTCCGGGACCGGACTCCATGGCTGGGCCTGTGTTCGATCCCTCTGGAGCTAATGGTGTCCAGTAGCCTAAGAAGCCAATCCATCCTGCACGCAGGTGAGTTCACTTCTTCTCCCCCAAGTCCCTCGTTGCAGTGAGCCTGTTGCCAGCAGGACTCACTGAAAATAAAAAACCTAATAACTTTTTCTAAGCAGCTCTTTAGGAGAGCCACCTAGATTGCACCCTGCTCGGACGGGCACAAAAACCTAACTGAGGCTTGGAGGAGGGTCATAGGGGGAGGAGCCAGTGCACACCACCTAGTCCTAAAGCTTTTATTTTTGTGCCCTGTCTCCTGCGGAGCCGCTAATCCCCATGGTCCTGACGGAGTCCCAGCATCCACTAGGACGTCAGAGAAATTATATATATATATATATATATATATATATATATATATATATATATATATATATATATATATATATATATATATATATATATATATACACACACACACACAAAAAAAAAAAAACACTGCAAGAGTGTGTGTGTGTAAGTTTGCAAAATGTTGGGAACAAAACTTCACACCAGAAAGTTCAGAATCCATAAATGCAACCACATCACAGTATTGCCCATATTGTACTGTTCAAATCTTGATTATCCATAGGCAGAGGTGTACCCGAGGTTCTGCACAGTGTCAAAGTATTTTTTATTTTTTTTATAAAAAACAACTTTTTTTTTTTTTTTTTTTTTTTAACGCTCAGGAGGGGTAAGAGAAATAATATTGCACTGAATTTAAACACCTCCCCACCCCAAAGTATAGTTTTCGAAGGACAAAAGTAAAACATTGGTTATGGGATATAATTCTACACTTATTTTAAGATACTGAAATGTTATTGAAAATAAAACACTGTTCGGGATACCTCAATTCGGTCTTCATGCAGCATCCCTATCCTGAAAGAAAAACAAAATGTCATGTAAGCAGTGCTAATGAGACATTTTGTGATATTGGTGACAAACAGAGCTGGTTTTTTCTATATCATCTGGTAACCTCGCTGCATGGCCCTACTTTCCTCCACTTTCAGAAACACACAGGAGGCATTCCAATTTAGCTCAAACTAATTTGCACTTTTCTATATAAAGCAGTCTAAGCTAATCAACAAAATAACCAGATTAATACTTGCCCTTAGAGTCACTTTGTATAAAGTTAAACAGTCCTGTACCCTACTAACATTGGTTCCTAGAACAGACAATAGTTTGTGATTGTAAAGGAAACTACAATAAGGGGTATATTCAATTATGGGACCCAGAGGAGGAGAGTGGGGGTGAGCCGCGGGGGGACATCCGGCGGCAGCCAGAGGAGATCAGCGCCGCAGCAGGATGTCCCTCACCCGTCCGACCTCAGGGCAGCTTCCACCCGACTCCAGCAGAGTGCTGGAGCCGGGTGGAAGCTGCCGTGAGGTCAGGTGGGTGGGTGACATCCAGCTGCAGCGCTGATCTCCTGTATGCCCGCCGCCTGTCCCCCCCCCCGTCGCCTCCTCCGGGTCCATCTCATTCCAACATCATTTTGATGTCGGATTGAGATAGTCGAAAAGGGGGCCAAAACCTGTCGGATTTGGCCCCGTTTTCGACATCAACACGTGGATCGGCAGCTATTCCGCCGATCCACGTGCTTTTCGACAAGTCGAATGCCTCGACTTGTCGAAAAGCTCTGAACAGGTCGAATCAGGATTCGACCTCAAAAAGTCGAAAACTGCCGTCTTTTCGACAGACAGCAGTTTTCGACTGCAATTGAATATACCCCTAAATGTATTTCTGGCTCTGCAACTAGGGCTAAATAGCACATTATAATATACCCCAGACCTGTGAAAAATATTCTAAAGGTAAATTAGAAAATGGTACAAATGTTGTATTTGTGTCAGCTTCCCATATATAAAAACTATAATAAACAGCCCTGTCCCCAAAAAAAAAAAAAAAAAAAAATGGTATTCATTTTCTGGTGCAGTGCAACAAAAGTAATTTAAGGCAAAACAGAAAAAAAAATATATATATTTATCTGGAAGTCCGATTACAACCAGAGTGTAAAATACTTTTAATCATAATAAAAAGGTAGTGGCAATGTACATCAGAACAGACAGAAAGACAGACATAAGCGACTAAATAAAGTGAATATAAGGAGTGAATAGATACATTGTAAAATTAGTAGAGCTGATCAGACAAAAAAACTTAGGTATTGGATATTCACAAGAACCAAGCACAGCAACTAGGTCTCCCTCAGTGAAACCTCTTCCACTACTCAAGTCACTGAGCATAAACAACCTAAAGGTGTGTACACATGGAGCGATATGGCTCAGCGATTTTGACTACACAGGTATAGTCAAAATTGCATACCGCTCCATGTGTACACATCGAGTGACCGTGATGCGAGTCCCCGCCAGGTCGCTAATCACTGGGAAAAATAGACTGTGCAGGCAAGTCAATTTTCGCTGTAACTTAGTCAAAATCGCTGGTAAAGATAGTAAAAATCGCCTACTGCCGGTTCAAGGTAAAATCGCTCAGTGTCAAAATCACTCAGTGTGTATGCACCTTAAGCTATCACAATTAGCAAGCTAATGTGTGACAATACAGCTACCTACTGTTTGCAGCACTATCAAATACAACAAGCTACTAAGAGGCTAATTCAATCCAGCGTGATGCCCGGCTGCACACATATTAGTTATATAAAGGCAGTGCCAATAGTTCTGGAACAAAAAAAAAACGAGTCAAATTGAATCCCTCAAAACGGATGGTGAAGTTACAACTACAGTTGCCTCCCCTAACAAAACAAAACCGTAAAAACAGAGATCTGGGTATAATGTAACTACATATAACAAGCCTTTCTTAAAGCTGCAACCACAAAAGGGCAGGACTGGATTTGACACATGCATTGTAAAGCTCAGCCAGGTAAAAAGTCCATTCACACCTGGGCAGAATGCAACTGGTCAATCATATGTGGATTATACATGAATGAATACCCACACTACACTCTCAGAACAATTTGTTAAGCAGCCAAATGGTCCTCCTGGTCGGCCCATATGCAGGTGGCTTAATGGCAAATGTAACCAAACAAAGTGTTTTAGGCACCAGCATTTTATTGGTCATACGCCAACACAGTAATGAGAGCAGAATCAGGGCTAGCACTCAGACACTACAATCATTGCATACGATTTCTGTAGAAAGTATAAATGTAAGATCAGATCCAATCATTACTATGACAGCCATCACTGATGTGAGATTAATGTGTGTGTGATACTGCCCAAAGGCCATGTTCGCACATTGCTCTGTGAATGCACTTCAGCAAGCAGTTATAAAGACGCAGTCGGCTATTGCCCATAATAGCCTATGCTCACTTGCTACTACAATGAATGCTTGTGGTTAAAGCACAGGGTTAAATATCTTACGTCAGAAAAACCTTGCACTATTAGACTAGTGGCAAGTATCAGTATTGTCAGAGACCATTAAATTAAAACGCAGTACATAAAACTCCAAAACCTTCAGTAATCCAGGTAGTGGGGAAAACCTCTTAAAATGGGGTAACTCAATAACAGAAATCAGTAACATCCAGTGTGTCTGCTTTCATTTCAAGGAAAGGTGGAGATTTAACACCTTTACATAGAAATATTAACCCCTAATATTTATGTTTTGCAACTTTATGGTCTAGAACTACATTTGTTTTGGATTGTATCTACTATATTTGAGACTTATTGATGAGTGTATAGAGGATTGTGAAATCAAGAACAGACTTACTGAAATCAGAACAGCCTGGAACTGATTCACATCACATTCACATCAGCTCCAGCTCAAACTCTGCAACAACATTTGTAAAGAGAAGTTAGTCTGAGATCACATCAGAAACTTGCAATTACATTTAAACAAAATAAACAATGCTACAACAATTGTTTGTTAAATTGCAAGCTTATGCAATTAGAAACTGGTTTATTATTCAAATAAAATTAAAAATGATTGACTAGCTGGAGATAAAATTTCCAATTTTAACAATTTCAACACCTTAACCATAAAAACTGTATTCTCTATCAAACTTAATGATAAAACCAAGAGGGGATTAAAGAAAGCTTGGAGAGTAAGTGGAGAGAGATAGAGTACTAACTAGTTTGTGTAATTTTACATGCAGTGTTTGAAAATTGACAGGAGCTGATTAGTTGGTAATTAATCTCTCTCCAACCTTTGATAAATCTCACACTAGACTTTATATAAATGACTAACTGCATATATAGAAGCCTTGACTGTCATACGTATAACTAAATTTGATATATTAATCATGATATTGAGAGAATAAGAACAGAACAAATAAACCAAATGACACTGAAGGTGTTTCTTAGCTTTCTGTAGGACAGTATAGGACTAAGGTAAGAGTACTAATTGATTTCATATGTGCAAACCAGAGAACCGTTAATATTCCCGCTGGTGTAAGACCTGTTTGGACTGACCCTTAGCTTTAAAAGCAAACAGCAAAACCAAGGAAGGTTCTTAGCATCAGTCAATAGCAGAATTGCTTAGAGTGTTCTTTATGCCTTGTAAAAAGACACAGGAGAAATTAGAATTCTGATGACATAATTTATGGTAAGACTAGCAGTACCTCAAAGGCTGGTTTTAAACCCCAATATCACATTTCGCATAAATCACTAACAGCTTAACAAATGTGCAGTACGTGCTAACGTACTGTCATTTATAACAGTTTATGGCACCCAGGAAAACTAAACATACAACTAATTTACTTGCTGCACACCACGTAGCTGACATGTTTTCACAGACATCCTTTACATGAGGAACTATTCTCTGGTGTACAGTACATCATAAAAAGAACCCAAACTAAGTCAAGCAAGATGTATTTAATTATTACTAACTTTCACATCAACAAATATGATGTGTCCAGGGGCCATAGAGTCAAGGTACAAAACAATAAGAATTATGGTCAGTTAACTTGCAACATACTGGTTTATATTATTGTACATCTAAAAAAAAATAAACTACCTTTTTTCCCCCATTTAATTGCACAAGGAAAAAAAAATCTTTTTCCACCAGTGCTTGAAATTTTTATTTTTTATTTCAATTGTTACAGAGCACACAGTAAAAACAAAATACACTTGTCAGAAACACATAGTGGGCCAGATAACAAAGCGTTAGACAGCACAGTGACGAATGTACTTACTATCACATATAAATGAACACTCCCAAACCCAGGAACCAGGGTCCTCGCCAACAGAAATTAACGAGAAAGTGTGCAATGCATTAAACATATGCACAATATTCAAGAAGGCGTCAATTGTTTGTCGACGACTCTTTCCTCTTTCTGACAAGTCACCCCTTTTAACCACTAACATCCCAATATAGCACCAGTCACATTTATTACATATCACATTGAACTTGTTGTAAAAATTAAAAAGATATGGCAACATAGTGTCATCTCAGCAAGAGAAATGTAAAATCAAGTGCCTTCTGAAGACAAACCCATAATCCCTACGCCATAGCTGCCAATCCATAAACCATTATTATTAGCAACAGCAATGTCTGACTGACACACAGAGAGGACTCACGGCCCCTTTGTCTGACCCTCCATAGCAGGCAGCACCCTCCATAGCAGGCAGCGCCCTCCAGGCCCCCCCCCTCCAGAGTAAGGAGAGCCCCCTCAAACTGATCCCCCACCCCACCCCTACACAAAGCCAGGCAGCCCCCCCTCACCCACACAGGAGGACTCCTAACCTCTCAGCAAAACAACAGCCCGGGGACTGGAGGGCAGCTATACACACTGAGCAGCACATCCCTGGGTGTGTGTGAGCACAAGTTGTTACATAACACTGCACAGGGGGGACACTGCTTTATTGTGTACTCATTAAAATAAATAAATATATTTTACAAAAAAACAAAACAAAAACCACAAAACTAACAAAAAAACATAAAACTTCAATGTAGCCCAGGGAAGACGCAGGGAGAAAGCTGCGGCAGGGAAAGGGAAGCAACAGCGGTGGCTGGCAGGACAGTGCGGGGTCTCCGTGCCCCGTCACTCCCCGGCCGGCCCGCTGGTGATTGCGCAGGACCCGGGGCGGGTGTCCCGGGTGTGCAGGGCGGGGGAGGCAGAGGGGGTGAGCCGGCACACGCACATCGTACAGGGGCGGGTGGGAGCCAGCGGCCGCGGGTAACGGTCGCCGAGTGCCGGGCGGAGCCGGGGGAGGCCGCCGCCAGACACCGGGCACCGAGGGAATTTTTCTGAATTTTTTCCCGATTTTTCGGCGCGGAGAACGCGGCCGCCGGGGGAGGGAAACTTCCCTGCGAGACACGGACAGCTCCGGCGAGTTATTCCCTGGGAAAAAAAATCCCTCCTTACCTCAGTCCAATCGAAAATGGCGCCGAAACCTAAAAAACTTCTTAAATTTCATTGTAGGGTTTTCGCGGGGGATTGTGGGTAGCGAGCGCTGAGGAGAAAAAAATACAGAAAGAAAGAAGAGAGGGAAACAGCGGAGGGCGGGGCCGCAGGCGGGGCTAGCGCATGGGGGCGGGGCCAGCGAGTGTCAGGGGAGGGTTGTGTTGCGCGGCGTCATCATGTGGGTGTGGCTACTCGGTGTGTAGTAGCCGTAGGCGCTAGGGTGGAGAGGCATGGGCGATGACGCAGAGGGAGGGGAGGGGCTATACTAGTGGCTTTCCTGATGGCTTATACGTGCTCCAGTATAATGCACAGTCAGGAAGAGCAGCGTAGTTTGGCTTTTGTTATTACTACTGCACAGCAATAACAAAGGAGTGTGTATAGGGATCGTCCTTCGCATTGCATTCAATTAATGAACTGGGAACTATAAAAAGTAAAAATGAATAAATCAAAAGTTTCTGTCAGAAAATAAACTTATAAGGAAGTTTGCTGACAGTTTGTTTTTACTACCCCACTGCGGACTGAAGCCCAGTTCACGAGTAATTTTACACATGTACACAGGGAGAGGCGAACTGCAGCGTAAGAGTCCCGGCCTCCCTTCATACGCATGCAAAGGCAATCCTATGGCATGGCCGAAATTTACATCATCACTGTGTATTTATTTGTAACTTTTTTTTTTTTAAGTGCTGAAATGTTGTTGATTATCTGTTTGCTGTTTGTGATGCATTTGATTAAAGGGCCCTACACACTAGTGACATGGCCAATGTGAAAGATGAACAATGTGGAAGATGAGCAATTTCCCTTGAACTTCCCAGAGCCCTGGCAAACGAAATTGAGTGTACACACTAAAGGCCCATATTACACACTGGGCGATTTTGAGCTGAAAGCAGGTCGCTTTTGGTGTGTTGAGCTGCTTTCAGCTCAAAGCCGCCCAGTGCGTATGCCCCAGCGATTAGCTGTGATGCGTGCTCACGCTTCATCGCTGGCGGCCGCCGTTCATCTGCTGGTATTACCAGTAGATGAGCGGCGGGGTGAGCGGCTTTCCATAGCATCCTGCTATGGAAAACCGTTCACCCACACTGACATCGCTCGGCAGGGGGGGAAAGCGCTCAATGTGTATGCACTGAGCGCTTTTCAGCCCAGCGATCATCGCTGTGCATACACGCTGGGCAAAAACGCCCGGTGTGTATGCACCTTAAGCAATTTTTTTAAACAATTTGAAAGACGAAAGATATCTTTGGAATTGGCATCTTTTTTACATATTTTAATATTGGGGAGGCACTGGGTGTGTGGGCTGGGCTGTAGAAGGGAGAAAGTGAAGTTTTTTTTTTTATCACCCACTGCCCCACCAATTTCCACTGTGCCACCAACTTAATAAAAAATTAATTATAATAGGTTCATATATATATATATATATATATATATATATATATATATACAGACCAGAGTGCCCGGCTTTCCCATTCAGACCGCGTTACCGCGCCGGGTGCCTCCACAAATAGTAGTCACATAAAGTTCAAAGGTGTGGAACTCCTAGCGGCTTGAATAAAGGACAACAGCAGGGCATGCGTGTAGACAACATTTCAATGCCTTTATTGCGTCAAAAAAGACCTGATGACAATGCCGCAATAAAGGCATCGAAACGTCTACACGCATGCCCTGCTGTTGTCCTTTATTCAAGCCGCTAGGAGTGCAGCACCTTTGGACACATTATATATATATATATATATATATATATATATATATATATTTCACTATCGTCCTAGTGGATGCTGGGGTTCCTGAAAGGACCATGGGGAATAGCGGCTCCGCAGGAGACAGGGCACAAAAAGTAAAGCTTTAGGATCAGGTGGTGTGCACTGGCTCCTCCCCCTATGACCCTCCTCCAAGCCTCAGTTAGATTTTTGTGCCCGGCCGAGAAGGGTGCAATCTAGGTGGCTCTCCTAAAGAGCTGCTTAGAAAAGTTTAGCTTAGGTTTTTTATTTTACAGTGAGTCCTGCTGGCAACAGGATCACTGCAACGAGGGACTTAGGGAAGAAGAAGTGAACTCACCTGCGTGCAGGATGGATTGGCTTCTTGGCTACTGGACATTAGCTCCAGAGGGACGATCACAGGTACAGCCTGGATGGTCACCGGAGCCTCGCCGCCGGCCCCCTTGCAGATGCTGAAACGAGAAGAGGTCCAGAATCGGCGGCAGAAGACTCCTCAGTCTTCTTAAGGTAGCGCACAGCACTGCAGCTGTGCGCCATTTTCCTCTCAGCACACTTCACACGGCAGTCACTGAGGGTGCAGGGCGCTGGGAGGGGGGCGCCCTGGGAGGCAAATGAAAACCTTTTTTGGCTAAAAATACCTCACATATAGCCTCCGGGGGCTATATGGAGATGTTTAACCCCTGCCAGAATCCGTTAAGAGCGGGAGACGAGGCCGCCGAAAAAGGGGCGGGGCCTATCTCCTCAGCACACAGCGCCATTTTCCCTCACAGAAAGGCTGGAGGGAAGGCTCCCAAGCTCTCCCCTGCACTGCACTACAGAAACAGGGTTAAAACAGAGAGGGGGGGCACTAATTTGGCGTTAGAAATATATAAAAAAGATGCTATAAGGGAAAACACTTATATAAGGTTGTCCCTATATAATTATAGCGTTTTTGGTGTGTGCTGGCAAACTCTCCCTCTGTCTCTCCAAAGGGCTAGTAGGTCCTGTCCTCTATCAGAGCATTCCCTGTGTGTGTGCTGTGTGTCGGTACGTGTGTGTCGACATGTATGAGGACGATGTTGGTGAGGAGGCGGAGCAATTGCCTGTAATGGTGATGTCACTCTCTAGGGAGTCGACACCGGAATGGATGGCTTATTTAGGGAATTACGTGATAATGTCAACACGCGCCAAGGCGGTTGACGACATGAGACGGCCGACAAACAATTAGTACCGGTCCAGACGTCTCAAAAACACCGTCAGGGGTTTTAAAACGCCCGTTTACTTTAGTCGGTCGACACAGACACAGACAGGGACACTGAATCCAGTGTCGACGGTGAATAAACAAACGTATTCCTTATTAGGGCCACACGTTAAGGGCAATGAAGGAGGTGTTACATATTTCTGATACTACAAGTACCACAAAAGAGGGTATTATGTGGGATGTGAAAAAACTACCGTAGTTTTTCCTGAATCAGATAAATTAAATGAAGTGTGTGATGATGCGTGGGTTCCCCCCGATAGAAAATATGGGCGGTATACCCTTTCCCGCCAGAAGTTAGGGCGCGTTGGGAAACACCCCTTAGGGTGGATAAGGCGCTCACACGCTTATCAGAACAAGTGGCGGTACCGTCTATAGATAGGGCCGTCCTCAAGGAGCCAGCTGACAGGAGGCTGGAAAAATATCATAAAAAGTATATACACACATACTGGTGTTATACTGCGACCAGCGATCGCCTCAGCCTGGATGTGCAGAGCTGGGGTGGCTTGGTCGGATTCCCTGACTAAAAATATTGATACCCTTGACAGGGACAGTATTTTATTGACTATAGAGCATTTAAAGGATGTATTTCTATATATGCGAGATGCACAGAGGGATATTTGCACTCTGGCATCAAGAGTAAGTGCGATGTCCATATCTGCCAGAAGATGTTTATGGACACGACAGTGGTCAGGTGATGCAGATTCCAAACGGCACAAAGGTGTATTGCCGTATAAAGGAAGAGGAGTTATTTGGGGTCGGTCCATCGGACCTGGTGGCCACGGCAACTGCTGGAAAATCCACCGTTTTTACCCTAAGTCACATCTCTGCAGAAAAAGACACCGTCTTTTCAGCTTCAGTCCTTTCGTCCCTATAAGAGTCATATCTGCCCAGGGATAGAGGAAAGGGAAGAAGACTGCAGCAGGCAGCCCATTCCCAGGAACAGAAGCGTTCCAACCCTTCTGACAAGCTCTCAGCATGACGCTGAGACCGTACAGGACCCCTGGATCCTACAAGTAGTATCCCAGGGGTACAGTTTGGAATGTCGAGACGTTTCCCCTGCGCAGGCTCCTGAAGGCTGCTTTACCAAGGTCTCCCTCCGACAAGGAGGCAGTATGGGAAAAATTCACGAGCTGTATTCCCAGCAGGTGATAATTAAATTACCCCTCCTACAACAAGAAAAGGGGTATTATTCCACACTATATTGTGGTACTGAAGCCAGAAGGCTAGGTGAGACCTATTCTAAATCTAAAAAAATTTGAACACTTACAAAGGTTCAAATCAAGATGGAGTCACTCAGAGCAGTGATAACGAACCGGGAAGAAGGGGACTATCTGGTGTCCCGAGACATCAGGGATGCTTACCTCCATGTCCCAAATTTGCCCTTATCACTAAGGGTACCTCAGGTTCGTGGTACAGAACTGTCACTATCAGTTTCAGACGCTGCCGTTTGGATTGTCTACGGCACCCCGGGTCTTTACCAAGGTAATGGCCGAAATGATGGTTCTTCTTTGAAGAAAAGGCGTCTTAATTATCCCTTACTTGGACGATCTCCTGATAAGGGCAAAGTCCAGGGAACAGTTGGAGGTCGGAGTAGCACTATCTCGGATACTGTTACAACAGCAGGGGTGGATTCTAAAGATTCCAAAATCGCAGCTGATCCCGACAACAAGTCTCCTGTGCTTAGGGATGATTCTGGACACAGTCCAGAAAAAGGTGTTTCTCCCGGAAGAGAAAGCCAGGGAGTTATCCGAGCTAGTCAGGAACCTCCTAAAATCAGTGCATCATTGCACAAGGGCCATGGTAAAAAAATGGTGACTTCCTTCGAAGCAATTCCAGTCGGCAGATTTCATGCAAGAACTTTTCAGTGGGATCTGCTGGACAAATGGTTCGGATCGCATCTTCAGATGCATCAGCGGATAACCCTATATCCAAGGACAAGGGTGTCTCTCCTGTGGTGGTTACAGAGTGCTCATCTTCTAGAGGGCCGCAGATTCGGCATTCAGTTTTGGATGTTGGTGACCACGGAGGCCAGCCCGAGAGGCTGGGGAGCAGTCACACAAGGAAAAAATTTCCAGGGAGTGTGATCAAGTCTGGAGATTTTTCTCCACATAAATATAGCTAAGGGTAAATTTATAATGCTCTAAGCTTAGCAAGACCTCTGCTTCAAGGTCAGCCGGTATTGATCCAGTGGGATAAAACATCACGGCAGTCGCCCACGTAAATAGACAGGGCGGCACAAGAAGCAGGAGGGCAGTGGCAAAAACTGCAAGGACTTTTCGCTGGGCGGAAAATCATGTGATAGCACTGTCAGCAGTGTTTCATTCCGGGAATGGAAACTGGGAAGCAGACTTCCTCAGTAGGCACGACCTCCACCCGGCAGAGTGGGAACTTCATGGGGAAGTTTTCCACATAATTGTAAACCGTTGGGAATTACCAAAGGTGGACATGATGGCGTCCCGTCTGAACAAAAAACGGGACAGGTATTGCGCCAGGTTAAGAGACCCTCAGGCAATAGCTGTGGACGTTCTGGTAACACCGTGGGTGTACCAGTCGGTGTATGTGTTCCATCCTCTGCTTTTCATACCTAAGGTACTGAGAATTATAAGACGTAGAGGAGTAAGAACTATACTCATGGCTCCGGATTGGCCAAGAAGGACTTGGTACCCGGAACTTCAAGAGATGCTCACAGAGGACTTATGGCCTCTGCCGCTAAGAAGGGACTTGTTTCAGCAAGTACCATGTCTGTTCCAAGACTTACCGCAGCTGCGTTTGACGGCATGGCGGTGGAACGCCGGATCCTAAGGGAAAAGGCATTCAGGAAGAGGTCATTCCTACCCTGGTCAAAGCCAGAAAGGAGGTGACCGCACAACATTATCACCACATGTGGCGAAAATATGTTGCGTGGTGTGAGGCCAGGAAGGCCCCACGAAGAAATTTCAACTCGGTCGATTCCTGCATTTCTTGCAAACAGGAGTGTCTATGGGCCTCAAATTGGGGTCCATTAAGGTTCAAATTTCGGCCCTGTCGATTTTTCTTCCAGAAAGAAGTGGCTTCAGTTCCTGAAGTCCAGAAGTTTGTCAAGGGAGTATTGCATATACAACCCCCTTTTGTGCCTCCAGTGGCACTGTGGGATCTCAACGTAGTTCTGGGATTCCTCAAAACACATTGGTTTAAAACCAGTCAAATCTGTGGATTTGAAGCATCTCACATGAAAAGTGAACATGCTCTTGGACCTGGCCTGGACCAGGCGAGTGTCAAATTGGTGGTTTTTTTCTCAAAAAAGCCCATATCTGTTTGTCCATTCGGACAGGGCAGAGCTGCGGACTCGTCCCCAGTTCTCTCCCTAAGGTGGTGTCAGTGTTTCACCTGAACCAGCTTATTGTGGTGTCTTGCGCCTACTAGGGACTTGGAGGACTCCAAGTTGCTAGATGTGGTCAGGGCCCTGAAAATATAGGTTCCAGGACGGCTGGAGTCAGGAAAACTGACTTGCTGTTATCCTGTATGCACCCAACAAACTGGGTGCTCTTGCTTTTAAGCAGACTTTTGCTAGTTGGATGTGTAATACAATTCAGCTTGCACATTCTGTGGCAGGCCTGCCACAGCCAAAATATGTAAATGCCCATTCCACAAGGAAGGTGGGCTCATCTTGGGCGGCTGCCCGAGGGGTCTCGGCTTTACAACTTTGCCGAGCGGCTATTTAGTCAGGGGCAAACACGTTTGTAAAATCCTACAAATTTGATATCCTGGCTAAGGAGGACCTGGAGTTCTCTCATTCGGTGCTGCAGAGTCATCCGCACTCTCCCGCCCGTTTGGGAGCTTTGGTATAATCCCCATGGTCCTTTCAGGAACCCCAGCATCCACTAGGACGATAGAGAAAATAAGAATTTACTTACCGATAATTCTATTTCTCGGAGTCCGTAGTGGATGCTGGGCGCCCATCCCAAGTGCGGATTATCTGCATTACTTGTACATAGTTACAAAAATCGGGTTATTATTGTTGTGAGCCATCTTTTCAGAGGCTCCGCTGTTATCATACTGTTAACTGGGTTCAGATCACAGGTTGTACAGTGTGATTGGTGTGGCTGGTATGAGTCTTACCCGGGATTCATAAATCCTTCCTTATTGTGTACGCTCGTCCGGGCACAGTACCTAACTGAGGCTTGGAGGAGGGTCATAGGGGGAGGAGCCAGTGCACACCACCTGATCCTAAAGCTTTACTTTTTGTGCCCTGTCTCCTGCGGAGCCGCTATTCCCCATGGTCCTTTCAGGAACCCCAGCATCCACTACGGACTCCGAGAAATAGAATTATCGGTAAGTAAATTCTTATTATATATATACAGATATCCAACCCGGCACTCAAAGGGACAGCGTCACCCTGCTATAACTCACTGGGGTGCCCTCCATGAGATGATGAATCTCCAATATATAATAGAAAGAAGAGGCGGCACTCCCAGCGTTTTAAAGTAGAAAAAGACTTTTAGTCAAGAACGACGTTTCGGGGGGTCTCACCCCGTCATCAGGATAACATGTGCATAACAAAAGAACAAACATTTATACTTACATGCCGCCTGTCTCCCCGCCCGCCGTTGGCCGCAGTCCACGGACGCCACCATCTCCTTCCGGGTTCAGGACCCTGACGTCACCGGAAGCAGTGAGACCACGTGAGCCTGCGCCGGGAGGTCTAAGGGAGACAAGCCGCATACAATACGTGTCGCCATAGTAACAGTAAACAAAATATACAAAATTTTGAGATTACAGATTTTATCCCAGAACCGCGCTTACAGGTTAAGATGACAGCCCGTGTTCCCAAAAAAAGCCTTCACCAAGACTTTATCTATACACCATGTAAAACCAAAGATGAGAACTCGTGGCGCTACCGTAACCATAAACACATTTAAAAAGGTGGTCTGAAATTTACCACAAGATCCAGGTAGGATTCACTTACATATGTGATACTGGCTTCTAGACAGTGGCGTAACTACTGCCCCCGCAGTCCTCGCGGTGGCTTGGGGGCGAGGGGCTGCGGGGGCGCCACTGATTTAGAACAGATTGACATGCGGACGAGCGTCCGCATGTCAATCTGCGATCTCCTCTCCGGCTCTCCCTCCCTGCGGTGCCTGCTCCCCCGCCCCCCCCCTATGTGTTGGAGGGACACGAGCGCATCGCGCGTCTCTCCTGTATCCCTCCTGGCTCTCCCCCGGCCGGTCTAAGGAAGCAAGTGCCGTTCGTGAGCTCTGATTGGCTCACGAACGGCACTTCCTTTATTAGACCAGCCGGGGGAGAGCCAGGAGGGACACAGGAGAGACGCGCGATGCGCTCATGTCCCTCCAACACATAGGGGGGGGCCGGGGGAGCAGGCACTGGGGCATACACCCGGCACTGGGGACATATACCTGGCACTGGGGGGGCAGATCTGGCACTGGGGACATATACCTGGCACTGGGGGGGCATATACCCGGCACTGAGGGCATGTACCTGGCACTGGGGGCATATACCTGGCACTGGGGGGGCATATACCCGGCACTGGGGGCATGTACCTGGCACTGGGGGCATATACCCGGCACTGGGGGGCATATACCTGGCACTGGGGGGGCATATACCTGGCACTGGAGGCATATACCTGGCACTGGGGGGGAAGCAGGCACTGGGGGGGAATATCTGGCACTGGGGGCATGTACCTGGCACTGGGGGCATATACCCGGCACTGGGGGCATATACCTGGCACTGGGGGGGCATATACCCGGCACTGGGGGCATATACCTGGCACTGGGGGGGAAGCAGGCACTGGGGGGGGGATATCTGGCACTGGGGGCATATACCTGGCACTGGGGGCATATAACTGGCACTGGGGGGGCATGTACCTGGCACTGGGGGCATATACATGGCACTGGGGGCATATACCTGGCACTGGGGGCATATACCTGGCACTGGGGGGGAATATCTGGCACTGTGGGAGAATATCTGGCACTGGGGGGCATATACCTGGCACTAGGGGCATATACCTGGCACTGGGGGGGCATATACCTGGCACTGGGGGGGCATATACCTGGCACTGGGGGAATATACCTGGCACTGGGGGGGCATATACCCGGCACTGGGGGCATATACCCGGGACTGGGGGGGCATATACCTGGCACTGGGGGGGGAAGCAGGCACTGTGGGGGAATATCTGGCACTGGGTGCATATACCTGGCACTGTGGGGGAATATTTGGCACTGGGTGCATATACCTGGCACTGTGGGGGAATATCTGGCACTGGGAGCATATGTGGCACTGGGAGCACGGCCCTAGCAACAAGCACTACCCCCTAGCAACGAGCATGACACCCAGTGCATGAAACCCCTGGCAACGAGCATGACATCCTGGCACCGTGCATGGAACCAAGAGCATGAAACCCCTGGCAACGAGCAGGTAATTTAAAAGTAATTGGAAGCCTTACTGTAGAACTTAATGTGTAATGGGCATTACGGTGTGTGGCATAATGTATCACGGACATTGCAGTGTGTGTCATAATGTATCTGGCATTACGGTGTGTTGTATACTATGTCACGGGCATTGTGGTATGTGGTATAATGTCTCAGGATCATTGTGGTGTGTGTCATACTGTGTCACAGACATTGTATGTGCTATAATGTATCAGGGGCATTGCAGTGTGTAGCATAATGTATAACGGGCATTGCGATTCCTGTCATAATGTGTCACAGGCATTACGGTGTGTGGCATAATGTGTCGGGGGCATTACGGTGTGTGGCATAATGTGTCGGGGGCATTACAGTGTGTGGCATAATGTGTAGGGGGCATTACGGTGTGTGCATATTGTGTCATGTGCATTATTGTCAGTGATCACAAAAACGCGCTATGGCGCGTATTTTACCCAGAAACAGCCGCCCGGGACTCACATTTAGAAGATGAGCGGGTCCCACAGGACGCGCTCATCTGAATATGTGTTTGCATGTGTTAAGCCTGTCAGCGGAATGCAGGAGGTGACTGGCTGTTTCCTCGGCCAATCACCTCCTGTAGTCTCCATCCAATCACAGCCTGCAGCATCTTCCGCTTTGAATCCTGCTCCCGCCAGCACATGAATCTGTGCTGCAGGGCTGACAGACTGGCCCCGCTCATCCGGCTCCACTGCCGCTCTGCCGCCAGCACCCTCCTTTGCGACTGGGAGTACAGCTCCGGATCTGCCCGCCGCCACCCCCCTACCCGGGACCCGCTCAACGCCCCACCGAGACCCGACAACTACCTTCCAGCAGGAGCCGGCCGGGCTGCACAGCTCCCGCTGTAGGTAAGCAGTAGACAGTGCTGCATCGCCCCGCTTCACCTGGAGTAGCTGGTGCAGATGCGGGATGTCCGGGGGCTGCAAGCTCCGTGTGTGCAATGTGAGGCCGCTCAGAGTGTCAGGGCCTCACTGACACCATTTTTCTGACAGCACAGTGCAGTGAGTGCACTGGCACAAGTAGCCAGCCGGCGCCGCAGCATGAAGGAGCTATCTGTGAAATCGCAAGCAGAGGCTGGCAAGAAGGAGCTCCTCCGATCGCTTCCCCTGACGGGCTGGCCACTGCTAAATATACCAGTAATCAGTACAACTGTGCAGTGACACTGACTTTCCCATTGCACCTGGGGCTCCACTACTTTGACACAGTTGGAACTGATTATCGGTATATTTAGCAGTGGCCAGCCCGTCAGGGGAAGCGATTGGACGAGCTCCTTCTTGCCAGAGAACAGCCTCTGCTTGCGATTTCACATAGAGCTCCTCCAGGCTGCGGCTACTACAGGCGCAGGCTGGCTACTTGTGCCAGTGCACTCACTGCACTGTGCTGTCAGAAAAAATGGTGAGTGTCAGTGAGTAGCTGCTGGGGGCGAAGCCACTTGTGTCAAACGGCCCCTTCGTGCCACTGGAGGTGATAAGTGAGTGGTTACTGCAATGTGCCTCAGTGCTCTACCAGGCGCATTGTGTATAATAACGTGCTCTACCAGGCGCATTGTGTATAATAACGTGTTCTACCTGGCGCAATGTGTATAATAACGTGTTCTACCTGCCGCAATGTGTATGATAACGTGCTCTACCTGGCGCAATGTGTATGATAACGTGTTCTACCTGGCGCAATGTGTATGATAACGTGTTCTACCTGGCGCAATGTGTATGATAACGTGTTCTACCTGGCGCAATGTGTATGATAACGTGCTCTACCTGGTGCAATGTGTATAATAACGTGCTCTACCAGGCGCAATGTGTATGATAACGTGCTCTACCTAGTGCAATGTGTATAATAACGTGCTCTACCAGGCGCATTGTGTATAATAACGTGTTCTACCTAGTGCAATGTGTATTATAACGTGCTCTACCAGGCGCATTGTGTATAATAACGTGTTCTACCAGGCGCATTGTGTATAATAACGTGCTCTACCAGGCGCATTGTGTATAATAACGTGTTCTACCTGACGCAATGTGTATGATAACTTGCTCTACCTAGCGGCAATGTGTATGATAACTTGCTCTACCTAGCGGCAATGTGTATGATAACATGCTCTACCTGATGCAATGTGTATGATAACGTGCTCTACCTGGTGCAAAGTGTATGACGTGCTGTACCTGGTGCAAAGTGTATGACGTGCTGTACCTGGTGCGTACCTGGTGCAAAGTGTATGACGTGCTGTACCTGGTGCAAAGTGTATGACGTGCTGTACCTGGTGCAAAGTGTATGACGTGCTGTACCTGGAGCAAAGTGTATGACGTGCTGTACCTGGAGCAAAGTGTATGACGTGCTGTACCTGGAGCAAAGTGTATGACGTGCTGTACCTGGAGCAAAGTGTATGACGTGATCTACCTGGATCAGTGTGCATAGGAGGTTCTACCTGGTGCAATGTGTATAAGCGCCACTACTGTGTGGTGTAATGTGAATTGACACTATTATGTGGTCACGCCCCTTCCCTATGAAGCCACGCCCCTAAAATTTTGCGGCGCGCCTACGGCTCGCACTACCTGATCTTTATGGTCTAAGTGGTCTAACACCAATTCACTTTCTGCCTAAGGGCACCAAAATGTCTAGTTACAGCTCTGGTGCAGGGTGTCCTGCATGCTACACAGCCCAGCAGCATTGTCACCCCATCCCCCCCATCTTGCAACACTTTTGTAGTGTCCAAACAAGATTAAAATTAATAAGAACCTTCATTCCGATGGGACCCAGAAAATGACCGGTAGGACCCCAATTTTTAAAAGTGAAGGGTCCCTGGGACCCACTTTTTTTTTGGCTCAGCGCGATCACTGATTGTGTGTGGAATACTGTCTAAGGGCCATTGCAGTATGTGGAATAATGTACACTGGGCATTACTATAAGGAGGAAAAATGACAAATAATGTAAGGGGCATGAATCAGGATTATTTTTCTTTCCTGTGGTGGCCAACGTCTGGGCGTGCAGGTTGCAAAACTGGGGTATAAGGTAGTCTTTTCCTGCAATGCCACGCCCTCCACGCAAAGCCACGCCCATTTCGACAAAGCCACACCCCTTTTTGCCAGCGCATTTTTCTACCTTTGCTAGTGCCAATTACGGGGTGTATGGGGGGGGCGCCGAAGGATTTTTTGGCTTGGGGGAGAAAAATTTCTAGTTACGCCACTGATTCTAGAACAATAAAGGAAATAAACACAATAGTGTAATATGTAATGACAAATATCCAATGTGTGTTTTTAATGGTTCCACTCACATGGAGAAACTTTTAACAACGCATATCATCCGCACAAGAGGTATATTCGGAAGTCATCAGCAGGATTATAGATGGAATTGGTCTGTGTGTATAATCCTTATAGGAAATGTATCCAGAAATCCCCAACGGAATACTAAGGACTTAAAAAAGACCAATATGGTGCAATATAGTCTTATAAAAGATAAAAATTTAATAAAATAATACACTCACAATTTTAAAAACTTAAAGGGCATATATCACCAATCACATGGTAGGTCAAATGATATCCCGTCACAGCATCGATCCAAAGTCCCTCTGCATCCAGAAAGAATTCCCAGCAGCCAGAAACGTTAGATATGGAATCGATGACCAAACAGTGAAGACACAGGAATACCAAATGATGAATTGCTTAAACGCGTTTTCGGTCCTAAGACCTTCCTCAGAAGCATAGAACCAAGGAATGAATCAATACCCTTTATACCCTCTTAATTACATTGATAAGAAACATTATATTCTAATTCAAACCACCTGTATATTTAAAAACCTTTCTATTCCAAACAGGAAGTCCGTCACCGGTAGTGACGCTTTTGCGTTCCACCGGTCTAGCACTTCGTCCTATTCTTATTTCACTTACTACTATTCTCTTCTCCTAAAAGATCATGGTGCAGAGGTTCCTCCATACTTAAATGGAGATCTCCTATGCACTTGATCTAGACACTTTGTCTTCAGGACAGAAGACGCGTGACCGGAAGTGACGCTTGTGCGTTCCACCGGTCCTGCGCTTCTCCCCAACTAATTTCCGGACAAAAAAGCACGTGACCGGAAGTAACGCTTTTGCGTTCCACCGGTCCTACATTCCTCCCCGATTGAGTTTCACATAACTATGCTGCAATTTCTACATTGTTCAGTACTAATACTGGTCCTGAACTACTGGCAATACACAATAAATTTCTTTCTTAATAAACCATGTAAGGTGTAACAAGTCCATTCATAAACAGGGGGCACATGATCGGATGAATTTTGCTGTATTTCACAAATCCTCCATGGCTTCCTGTTTGCGTTCCACTCGCTCCAGACTCAAATCCTGTATTTTCGGAAAAGTTCTCCATCCATCTTTCCAGGATCAGGGATATAATCACTCCACATAATCAGTTCAGTTTCTCATATGAACATAGATAAATCCCAAGATTCATATAAAACAAGAAAATGAATAAAATACATAAGGCTCTTATACATATATATAGTAAAAATAATCAGCAGACAAGAATAGAAGGAATATATGTTCATGACTGTAGGAACCATTTTAATTCAAAATCCCCGTTTAGTCCTTGAGGTGACAGGGTCCCCAACTTGTAAATCCAGCGCATCTCGGATTTGGCCAACCTAATCTCAATATCTTTACTGCGCCAAGTGGGACCCACAAGCTGGATTCCCCAAAAGGACTTTATCCCATTAATACTGCAGCCATGGGCAAGTTTAAAATGAGCAGATAAGCAATGCGTCTCAAGTCCCTTCTTAATGTTATATAGGTGTTCAGACATTCTAATTTTTAGACATCTAGTTGTTTTTCCTATATATACTAGACCGCAACTACATTCTATGGCGTAAATCACATTTTTCGAATTGCACGTTATGAATTCCTTAATTGTATATTTGGTTCCTTTTACTATAAACTCCTTCATCTTGCTGGTTCCCTTTGTAGTCCTGCACATATTGCACATATCACACCTATGGAAGCCCTGAGTTCTAACACTGCTTCGTATAGGTGCTTCTATGGAACTATGCACCAGTGTGTCTTTTAAGGATCTAGACTTCCGATATATAAACCGTGGTCTATCAGGTAGAAGGGCCCCAATGACATTATCTTTTTTAAGGACTTTCCAATGTTTTCTAAATATTCCTTCAATTTGTTTGTGTTGTGAATTAAAATCTGATATGAAGGACCACTGGTTGTCTACATTCTCACCTCTTTTATTTTTATTGTAGATCATCTCCTTCCTATCAAATGTTTTAACTTTCAGATAGGCTTCTTTTAATTGTTCTGTTTCATATCCCTTCTCAAGAAAACGATCAGTCATCTCTGCTGACTGACTTTCATAGACCCCTATTTCAGTACAATTACGTTTGACCCTCATATATTGGCTATAGGGGATGCTGTTTAGCCAATTTTCATGATGTTGACTCCCCTTTTCTATAAAGTTATTCGAGTCAGTAGTTTTACGATACAGTTTGGTTTGTACCTTATTATCCTTTATATAAATGCATAAGTCTAGATAGGAGATTTCTACTGAACTTTTATTAGCTGTAAGATGAATATTATACTCATTAACATTTAAGGAGTTTAAAAAGAGCTGGAGATCCTCCATACTTCTATTCCATACAAATAGCACATCATCGATAAATCTGCGCCAGAGCACCAGGCCCGCTCCCAGAACGCCATCTTGCCATACTATTTGATCTTCCCAGTAGGCCATGAATAGATTGGCATAACTGGGAGCGAACCTGGTGCCCATCGCAGTCCCAATGCGCTGCAGGTAATATGTGCCGTTAAACACAAAATAGTTGTTGGTCAGAATGAATCTAATGCTTTCAATTAGAAAACTTTTTAAGTCACTGGAATAATCTGACTGTTCAAGGAAATATTTTACTGCTTCTATTCCCTTCTCTTCTTGAATTATAGTATACAGACTTGTAACATCAGCACTTACTAGGATAAAATTCTCATTCCAACTTATATTGTCCAGCAACTGTAATACGTCACCCGTATCTTTAAGATAGGATTTTGTCTGTTTAACTAGGGGCTGTAAATAATGGTCTACTACAGATGAAAGGTTTGATGTAATACTATTACTACCTGATATAATGGGTCTGCCTGGAGGGTGGGCAGGGTCCTTGTGGACTTTCGGAAGAGTATAAATGGTCGGTACTGATGGATATTTTATGTTGATATATTCGTATTGGGATTTAGTAATCACATTTTTTGCTAAAGCATCATCTGTTAGTACCGTCAGTGATTTCGCGATCCGAGCACTTGGATCACTTTTCAGTTTTCCATATGTGCCAGCGTCATTCAATTGCCGATAGATTTCGGCCATATAGTCCTCCTTGTCCACAAGGACCACTGCTCCACCCTTGTCTGCTGGTTTAATAATTACTTGATCATCTTCCCTCAAACTTTTTAATGCATGCCATTCCTTTCTTGTTAAATTACATTTTCTATTCTTACTCCTCAGTACTTTTTCAACGTCATCCATTACTAATTTATTAAAGCATTCCAGAAAGCTTCCTTTCATATGGGCTGGATAGAAGGATGACTTGAGCTTAAACTGGGATCCTAATTGAACTGGGGCATCTTCACCTGCAGTGGTGTCTTTATTAGCAAAAAACTTTTTTACAGTAAGTTTTCTAATATACTTTTGCATGTCTATATAAAAGTCAAAGGAATCAACTTGGCTTGTGGGAGCAAACTTTAATCCTCTCTTAAGTACTTTTTCTTCATCTGGAGTCAAAACCCTCTTACTTAAATTAAATATTTTTACATTAGTGTTAACAGTCTTTATACTATCTTCCATTGGTTGTACTACAACTACATCCTTGGATTTTTGTTTGACCCTCCCTCCTCCTTTGCCTCTCCTATTTTTTTCTTTTTATTGGTTTTCGGCTTACTGGTATCTTAGTCTTCCTCGTTGTTTCCACCCTAAAAAAGGAGATCTGCCATTTCTCTCTCGGTCAGACACCCTATCATTATTGTATCTATTTGATTCTGGTGGAAAGTCATCTTCTAAATTTACTCTTCATCATTTGGTATTCCTGTGTCTTCACTGTTTGGTCATCGATTCCATATCTAACGTTTCTGGCTGCTGGGAATTCTTTCTGGATGCAGAGGGACTTTGGATCGATGCTGTGACGGGATATCACTTGACCTACCATGTGATTGGTGATATATGCCCTTTAAGTTTTTAAAATTGTGAGTGTATTATTTTATTAAATTTTTATCTTTTATAAGACTATATTGCACCATATTGGTCTTTTTTAAGTCCTTAGTATTCCGTTGGGGATTTCTGGATACATTTCCTATAAGAATTATACACACAGACCAATTCCATCTATAATCCTGCTGATGACTTCCGAATATACCTCTTGTGCGGATGATATGCGTTGTTAAAAGTTTCTCCATGTGAGTGGAACCATTAAAAACACACATTGGATATTTGTCATTACATATTACACTATTGTGTTTATTTCCTTTATTGTTCTAGAATCCAGTATCACATATGTAAGTGAATCCTACCTGGATCTTGTGGTAAATTTCAGACCACCTTTTTAAATGTGTTTATGGTTACGGTAGCGCCCGAGTTCTCATCTTTGGTTTTACAAAATATACAAAATGTGCAACATAAGTGAAAGCAAACTATACGATGTGAGGAAAAGCCCCACAATAATAACTGTGCTACAAAAACTACGTTATAGTGACACTAACCATTAAAAGCAGCAAATGTGGACTATAATGCATATATACAAGAGTCAATACTTAAAATAAAAATGCTTAATAGCAGCAAATCCGGAACACAACAACCCACTTCACACTGCCTGGACAGCTAATATCACTATGCTTGATCTCTCCTCCACTAAAAATGAACTGACTACAATGTACAATATCACAAAAATCTGTTTTTATAGTAATATTCCTCACGTAAAGTGGGTGAGTTGATTGGCTGAAGAACTGGACCTCAACACAGCTACTAATCTACAGCTGGCCATCCGTCGACTGTAATGCGGCATATAGTAATAGCTAGAACTCAAATAAATGTGGACAGGCTTAAAGATTCATTCAGCCCCTTGGGGTTCCTACGTGGGCAAGACAGAAAGACAATTTAAAGAACGGATTGCCCAACACAGGACTGCCATTAGGGCAGCATTGGTGTCTGGTACCAGTGACCAGGCAGTGGCCAGGCATTTTGCGCAGGCCAGACATAGTCTAGCGGCACTAAGATATAGGATGATAGCACAGGTGCCTAAGTCATTGCGCGGAGGTGATCGGGGGAAAAAACTGCTGCAACTAGAGGCGTGGTGGATATTCGCCCTTGACACCGTGAACCCCAAGGGGCTGAATTAATCTTTAAGCCTGTCCGCATTTATTTGAGTTCTAGCTATTACTATATGCCGCATTACAGTCGACGGATGGCCAGCTGTAGATTAGCAGCTGTGTTGAGGTCCAGTTCTTCAGACATTCAACTCACCCACTTTACGTGAGGAATATTACTATAAAAACAGATTTTTGTGATATTGTACATTGTAGTCAGTTCATTTTTAGTGGAGGAGAGATCAAGCATAGTGATATTAGCTGTGCAGGCAGTGTGAAGTGGGTTGTTGTGTTCCGGATTTGCTGCTATTAAGCATTTTTATTTTAAGTATTGACTCTTGTATATATGCATTATAGTCCACATTTGCTGCTTTTAATGGTTAGTGTCACTATAACGTTGTTTTTGTAGCACAGTTATTATTGTGGGGCTTTTCCTCACATCGTATAGTTTGCTTTCACTTATGTTGCACATTTTGTGTATTTTGTTTACTGTTACTATGGCGACACGTATTGTATGCGGCTTGTCTTCCTTAGACCTCCCGGCGCAGGCTCACGTGGTCTCACTGCTTCCGGTGACGTCAGGGTCCTGAACCCGGAAGGAGATGGTGGCGTCCGTGGACTGCGGTCAACGGCGGGCGGGGAGACAGGCGGCATGTAAGTATAAATGTTTGTTCTTTTGTTATGCACATGTTATCCTGATGACGGGGTGAGACCCCCCGAAACGTCGTTCTTGACTAAAAGTCTTTTTCTACTTTAAAACGCTGGGAGTGCCGCCTCTTCTTTCTATTATATATATATATATATATATATATATATCATAGCAAGGAAAAACAGCGTCACTCCAAGTCTTGTGCAAAATTCAATGTTTACAGCAAAAAATCACAGTGTCATGTCCAACATTTCGTGGCCCGTAGCCACTCCTTGACAAATGGGCTACGGGCCCCGAAACGTTGGACATGACACTGTGATTTTGTTATATAAACATTGAATTTTGCACAAGACCTGGAGTGACGCCGTTTTTCCTTGCTATGATCTAAATACTTAACGGAGGGCACCCAGGCTAATGATCCAGGAAGGACCAGGAGTGCCGGGCATCACTACGATATATATATATATATATGTATATATAAACACCAAGTTGTTCTGGCAGCACTCCCAGCTAGTAAATAATGGTCCCGGAGCCCTCCTAGATCCGTACAGCCACAGGTCACATATACATTATGATGCAGCCGGCACTCCGGTAATAATGCAGGTAAGCAACAACGTTTCGAAGTTTATTACTTCATCTTCAGGTTACAAGTGACAGCAACAAACACATACCTTTTGTACTCTCCCCACCATGTGCAGTGTGATCCGGCGCGGGTCCTGCGTGCAGACGCCCACAGATGACGTCATAATGCCTCACCACATCTCCGGAGCAACATACTAAACAAACACAAACCACATAAAATAAATATATACAAAATACAAATACATTACAGATCAATACTGTGTATAATACGCAGAGTGATCCCACCCATATACACATATCTAAAAACAGAGCATATTCGAGCACAGTAGCAGTCGACATGTGATTAGCATGAAAGATGATAGCAACAGAAGCAGCATAAATTGTAGCTGCAACATAGTATCAAAGTCAGTACAACATTTATAAGAAACAATGTAACCCTAATGCATACTTGCCTACCTGACCCTCTCCATGAGGGAGAAAATGCTCTGTTCCTGGACTTTCCTGGTAATGTAGGATTGCCATCACCTGTGGTGAAACACCTTTCTTATCAATTACCTAGCTCCCCACAGGTGATGGCAATCATACATTACCAGGAAAGTCCAGGAACAGAGCATTTTCTCCCTCATGGAGAGGGTCAGGTAGGCAAGTATGCCCTAATGTTTCATTAAGAGCTTTACGTGCAAGAGTTTGTAATTCATGAATCCATCTGGATTCTTTCTGCAATAAGCGCAAGGACCTGTCACCAGCACGTAATCTTCCTGGTTCATAGTCAATGATCATATATTTTGAACATGCCACACTGTGATGTGCTTGTGCAAAGTGTCGTGCTACTGGTTGGTCACTGGTACCAGTCATGAGGGCATTTCTGATGGCAAGTTTGTGATTTGCCATGCGTACGGTTGGTTTTACCGACATAGTTAAGTCCGCAAGGACAGGTAATCAGACAGATCATAAATTTAAACGTGCATGTTAACCTGTAGTTTATCGTGTACTTTCTGCCGCTATATGGATGATTAAAAGTATTACCAGTGAAAAGGGATCTACATGTAGTGCAAATAAATATATAAACACACAAAAAGCGCCGGCACTCTGGATGCCCCCTAGGGCTTGCTTACTCCGGTACCCTCCACTCGGGTCTGGCAACCCCCATACATGGAACAAGAACGAGGCGGCACTCGGAGATTTAGCAGTGAAGCAAAACGAAGTGTATTAAAATCCTCACATCACATCAACGTTTCGGGGAAAGAATCCCCTTCATCAGGATGACAATAGTGCAAAACAGTGACAGTTTACGTTATTGCACGATGCACTTTGTCTAATAGAGTAATAGACTTAAATGTATGCCCTGTTTATTTGTAGCTGGGCTAGAATACGGTTATATATTTGATTACCATATTACTTTACTGTTAAACAGCGCTGCTTATTGGTTCCCATGACAATCCTTATTTTGTTTACAGTATCGCCGTGGTTACCTGTCCGGGACCCATGGCGTCACTTCCGTTGGAAGTCTCTAGCCCGGAAGTGCGGGCAACGGAGCCAGGGACGGCGTTGCCACGGTGATGAGCGGTGGGATGTCCTTGTGGGTGAGTTTGTCTATTTATGTGTCACTGTTTTGCACTATTGTCATCCTGTTGAAGGGGATTCTTTCCCCGAAATGTTGATGTGATGTGAGGATTTTAATACACTCCGTTTTGCTTCACTGCTAAACCTCCAAGTGCCGCCTCATTCTTGTTCTATATATATATATATATATATATATATATATACAAACGTGTAGATAGGCACTCAAATTACAAAAAGCGTCATATAGTTGAAAAACTGTTCTTTTTATTACTCACAGACCATTGAAAAAAGTGCAGACGTGCATGTTTAGTCGACGTTTCGGTCCCTATAGGACCATCATCAGGACCAGCAACAGTGCATCCTAACACCAAAGCAGCAAGAGAGCAGACTAAAGCACCATCACCACTTACACATATATTTAGACCAACAATAATCACCCAGAATTCCCTGTTGCAAAGGCACTGCAACATGGGGCATGTGGTATCAAATGTCATCAAATATACATTACTAGCCCACTAGGCAATGTTATAGCATCAACGCCAATGGCAGCGCAGCCTCACTACATCCATAGTGTGTTCAAAAGTTGTAAAAAACAAAACAGGCAGGTTAAAGAAAACTAATTACAAAAGTCCGGAACTAGCCGAACCCGGGAGTGCTCAGGTGTCATGCCGTTGTCCTGGAACGCACCAACTAGAGTCATGCGTTCCACGGCACAGCAACTGCTCAGCTGAACACTAAGTAACCATGGTGAGAGTTGTACACAAACAGCGGGCGCTGCACTAGGAAGTATCCCCGCCACTCAATGATGCCGTGGAGCGCTTCAAAAGTATCATGCATTCCACAATAAGAGTTAATATTTAAAGTGTCCCAGGTACTCACAAATGAAACTAAAAAATATATAAATAAATACAGCTACTCTGCAGCAATTATAGCCTAGAAACAGGGGATTCTGGTGGAGAAAATACCCCAAAAATGTATTTTGTTATCACACCGTAGTTTAAAAAAACAACAGCGTGGGAACAACATATATTAAAATAAAGCATGAATACATTATTCATGCACATAACACACAAATTATACACAAACAAACAAGACCAATAACAATTGGTCAACAGCAGATATAAAAAATAAATATAGGAGAACAAATACAAAAAAAAACAAAAAAAACTCAAGAAGCTCAAAAGAGCTGGTCACTTCTGGTCTGAAAACTAAAGCAAAAAATAATTATCTAAAAAAAAATGTTGTAAGTGTTGTTCTCATTTAACCCACGAGGGGAAACCGTATCGAGCACATAAATCCATCTCGCCTCTCGCTTCCTCAATTCATGCACCCGATCACCACCTCTGACATTAGGTGGTATGTGGTCAATTAACATACACTTTAGGCTAGCTATAGAATAACCAGCCAGTGCAAAATGTTTGGCCACAGGTTTATCGGAGACTCCTGCTTCAATGGCGGCTCTGATAGTAGACCTATGGTTGGCCATCCGGTCTCTAAAGTTCCTTTTAGTCATGCCAACATAGGTCAAACCACAGGGGCAGAGTAACATATATATAACGTGGTCCATCTGACAATGCACCCGAAATTTAATCTGTATCTTCTTGCCACTGTGCGGGTGGGAAAATGAAGAACCAGTCAGCATCGACCTGCAAGTAGTACAGTCCGTACATTTGAAGCAGCCCAATCTCTTACTATGCAGCCATGTGTTTTGTACCTTACAAGATTGTAGAAGAGGGCGCATCAACAGATTTTTCAAATTTGGACCACTCCGATAAACACATAAAGGAGGTGTCTGTTTAATACTCGGTAATCACATGTCACTGGAGACAATAGGCCAATGGCGGGTAATGACTCTCTTTACCTGGTTGGAAGCACTGTCGAAGGTACTTGTGAAAATCACTCGTTGCGGGTCAATGGAGCTACCCTGCCAGTTGTCGGTCTGTAGAAATCTGATATTTGCCTTTTCCAAACAACATTTGATCACTTTCGGGGAATAGCCCCGTTCAAGGAAGCGAGAGGACATCTCTGTAATCTGTTTATCTGTCAATTCTCTTGCAGAGTTAATCCTCAATATATGAAGGAATTGTGAAATAGGAAGTACTTCCTTAAGTTAACTTGGATGCTGGCTATTGGCAAATAATAATGAATTTCGGTCTGTGTCCTTCCGAAACACAGTCGTAGACAATCCATTACCTGTCCGGTATATTTTAACATCCAAAAAATTAATTTCGGTATCATGAATACAACTTGAAAATCTAATCAGGGAGTTGAGGGAATTGAGAAACTCAACCATTTCGCTGCACTGTGTATTAGTGCCGCACCACAGCAAAAACAAATCATCTATAAAGCATCTATAATATAAAATCTGAGATCCAAATCTGGGAAGTATATGGGTCTGTTCATATTGGGCCATGTAAATATTGGTGTAAGCAGGCGCCAAATTCGGCCCCATGGCGGTGCCATTCAGTTGCATACGATTTCCCCTCGTGGGTTAAATGAGAACAACACTTACAACATTTTTTTTAGATAATTATTTTTTGCTTTAGTTTTCAGCCCAGAAGTGACCAGCACTTTTGAGCTTTTTTAGTTTTTTTGTTTTTTTTTTGTATTTGTTCTCCTATATTTATTTTTGATATCTGTTGTTGACCAATTGTTATTGGTCTTGTTTGTTTGTGTATAATTTGTGTGTTATGTGCATGAATAATGTCTTCATGCTTTATTTTAATATGTGTTGTTCCCACGCTGTTGTTTTTTTAAACTACAGTGTGATAACAAAATAAAAAAAAATTGTATTTTCTCCCCCAGAATCCCCTGTTTCTAGGCTATAATTGCTTCAGAGTAGCTGTATTTATTTATATAATTTTTTGTTTCAATTGTGAGCTTTAAATATTAACTCTTATTGTGGAACGCATGACACTTTTGAAGCGCTCCACTGCATCATTGATGCGGCGCCCGCTGTTTGTGTACAACTCTCACCATGGTCACTTAGTGTTCAGCTGAGCAGTTGCCATGCCGTGGAACGCATGACTTTAGTTGGTGAAATCCAGGACAACGGCATGACACCTGAGCACTTCCGGGTTTGGCTAGTTCCGGGCTTTTGTAATTAGTTTTCTTTAACCTGCCTGTTTTGTTTTTTACAACTTTTGAACACACTATGGATGTAGTGAGGCTGCGCTGCCATTGGTGTTGATGCTATAACATTGCCTAGGGGGCTAGTAATGTATATTTGATGACATTTGATACCATATGCCCCATGATGCAGTGCCTTTGCAACAGGGAATTCTGGGTGATTATTGTTGGTATAAGTTGGTATAAATATATGTGTAGGTGGTGATGGTGCTTTAGTCTGCCCTCTTGCTGCTTTGGTGTTAGGATGCACTGTTGCTGGTCCTGATGATGGTCCTATAGGGAACGAAACGTTGACTAAATATGCACGTCTGCACTTTTTTCAATGGTCTGTGAGTAATAAAAAGAACAGTTTTTCAACTATATGTCACTTTTTGGAGTTTGAGTGCCTATCTACACGCTTGTATATTGATTGGTCCATTTGTATCTTGATGGAGCACCATACAGTTGTACATTAAATTACATGGGTGCGGATATTCTGGACTGCATATATATATATATATATATATATATATATATATAGTCCAAAAGTAGTAGTGGCATACACAAAATTCTTAATATTCTTTTGCTGGGGTGCAGAAATACTCAGGCATTCCAAGAGAGTCCAAGGTTAGCCTCCATATATCCAAAGCATAGAGAGTGCACTCACCAGTCTTCTTAATATAGAAAAGATTCAGATTTATTTAAGATATCATACGTCACCAAAGCATATATATATATATATATATATGTAGCGGGAGTATGGCGCCACAGGTGTGTGTGAGCAGATAACTTAATATAGTATAATACTTTAGTTCAAGACACTCCTTTTAGTAATATAAGGTGTCAGCTAACCCCTAAATACTCGGCAGGGATAAGCTTGATGAAGTCTGATGGACGAAACGCGTTGGGTGTACCTCTACTGACTCTCCGTTTTTAAAGATAAGCATCATTCTCTTATCCTAAAATATCTTTTATCAGTACAATATTGCTTTTACTGATTTTATGTGATTCAGGGTTCTAGCTAAATTATATATTTTTTATACATATCTTTTGGTATTATCAAGCTTTTATATTCCATTTTTTATCCCATCATTATGTTTTAAATTGTATAAATAAATATTTTGTTACTTTTTTTCTAAACCGTATCCTGTAATATTCTTCATATTTATATCAATATATTAGACACTGTAAGTCGCTGACACCCCTATCCCCCTTTTTTCCATATATATATATATATATATATATATATATATATCCCCACAGCTCCCGCACTCTCATACTTCTTCGTAGACAGCTTTCGGGGTGCTCCCAATGGATCCACAAATTTGGTCCACCAAATATACACCATTCCACCGTAGGGTAGGAGGGTGCACTCTCCAAAGATAATCAGATACGATTAACTAAAGTTGTCATCGATTTTATTCAAAGTAGCCTCATGGTATCTCGTTGTTTCGATTAAAAAATGTGAATCTTCATCAGGAAAAGGCTTATAGCATTCCAACATTGATAAAATCCAAATACATGTAATTCAAATGAAACAGCATCTAGACAGAGAAAAACATATGAGAAAATCAGACTCAGTCTGCCAGGCCACCTCTAAGCATAAGACTTCAGTGAAACAGAATACCTCCACCAGTCTAGTGCACTATATCTGCATCACCTCTATGTGGTAAACACCAAAGATATAACTCACTCAAGGGTCTATTTAATAAGCCTTAGATGGAGATAAAGTGGCCGGAGATAGTACCAGCCAATCAGCTCCTAACTACCATGTCACGGGCTGGGTTTGAAAAATGACAGTTAGGAGCTGGTTGGCTGGCTGGTACTTTATCTCTGTGCACTTTATCTTCATCTAAGGCTTAGTAAATAGACCCCTCAGTGTCGTATCCATAGGTACATGGCGGAATACCGTAGCAACTCACGACACAACCAGGACGGCCAGCATGCTTCTAAATATAATGTACAGCCAGCTGCATATAAATACTCAGCAGCAAAACATATGAAGCCGCTGCAAGGGAGGTGAGCTGCTGCCGGGGAGGGAACCGCTGCCAGGGAGGAGGAGTAATGTCACATTGTGAACATCGCTCATCGCGGCTCCGCACACACATGCCATGATGAGCGATGTCACAAGTGACATTGCTCACATTGAGCATGCAGCACCTCCAACCGCCGACCTGCAATCAACAAGCGCGGGTGCGCGCATCGTTGATTGCTAGGACCATACACACTAGACGATGTGAATGATATATCGTTCACAATCGTCGGTTTCGGCCATATTGGTCAAAATAATCATCTAGTGTGTATGGCCCTTAAGGCTGGGTACACAATAGACAATATGTCGTCCAATTTGGCAGATTAGGGAAACATATGTATGTATCGTCTGAGGTGTACACGTGATTGTGCTCTCCTGTTCACCGACATTGGGGCCATCCCTCCCATCTGCTGTTCTGCACGTCAGATGGGATGAGCTGGCTGCAGACAGCATGCAGCAGAATGTGGCAAATAAATGATATATTGTGTTGTCACGCTCCATAGTGTTCTGTGTGTACGGACGAGCATTACATCGGTCGTACTGTTGGCCGCAATCCCCGTTGTTCTAATGTGTACCCAGCCTGAGCCTGTAAATACAGTATACTACACATCTCTGCAAGTACAGTACTTCCTGCAAAACTCCTCCTAGATGACATCTCCCAGAGACTATTATTGGGGTTCTCCTACGTGAGAACTGCACCATTATTAGTACTACTGTAGGGGACATATTTATCAAGCCTCTTTCACATAAAGTTATGTGGAAACTAAAGTGATTTTATGTATCCTGGCTACGGCCTGATTCATAGTTTGTAATGTGATCGCAGCCACTCTCTCGGATAGTGAAATATTTGAATGCTAATCTCAGCCTTCCCTCCCTGTGTGGTGGAGTTTATAAGCCCCGAGATGCCACTTTCAGGCTCCTGGTCTGTACAATTGCGATGGAGATTGTAAACATTCTAACATTGGTCACACCATCGAAATTTGCAGTAGCCTCTAGATTCCACAAATCCAAGTAAACATGTCCTCTGAAGCAATGGATTGCTGACACGTCTGCGACACACCCAAGAAATGGCCCTTTTTGTATTCACTTTACATCACACCATATGGTTCTCCCCATCTATAGTAAAAGTAGTTACCATTGGTCGTAAATCATCAATTATTTTAAATCATCGATGGTCATCGTTACTTTCAAATACCCCTTTCCTATGTCTCTTGTCTGTAAACTCTCAGTCATTCTTGTTTTTCCCTGTCATGTCTTATGCTGGATTGTTTCTGTATGTTATGCAATTTGTTTTGTTAATTGCAGCAATGCAATTATTCTTCTGCTCAACCGTAGTCGCGTCCTGATATGTACTGTTGTCATGGTTGTCATTTATGAATTATCCTACTCAGTCTGTAATGTTATAGTAGTGTTTGGTATTTGTGCTATGTACTTACACTATGATTAGCTATGTTCTATTACTCAACTATTATGTCATGTTTTTATGTATGCCCTTCTGTACTGCACTACCGACACTTTGTGGTGCCTTATAAGTATAATATAATAGAAAGGACACCAGCATCCATGAAAAAAACACACAATAAAGGTGAAGTGACAGACAGTGGGTAAAAAGAAATAAATTAGTGCCATCAAATACGACCCCAGTTTTTCCTTTGGAAACATAAATCATTTCCCATCAAGCCAAAAGGTTACAACAAATAGAAGCAAGGTACAAACAAAAAAGTAACACTACCGTGCTATGTGCTCCTCTCCCCTGTGATTCTCCTGGCAGCATTGGGTCGCTAATCCTTGGGAACATAATTATGGCCTTTCTCTCTGACGCCCTACTGCCAAGATGACCAATGTAGTATATACATGATGGGAAGGCAAGGCCCTACACTCATAGAACAATGTTTTTCCCCATCCAAATCACATTGTCCGTGCTGTGACAGTATAGGGAGCCTGGGCTTTTGGATCCTACCTAAAAAAGGAAGGGCCCTGTTTCTTCCACCCATCTCCCAAAGTTGCAAAGTTGCAAGTGCAGAGATCAGCTGCAGCAGGGGAGACTGATCATCAGTCCCCCTTGACACAAGCGTTACTGTGGGAGGCAGGGCCGGATTATAGGAGGGGCGACAGGTGCGGTCGTCCTGGGACCTCCACACATTAGGGGCCCCCACACATAGGCAGACTCTGGGGGTCACCAAGGTACGTTCCCTCCTCCCCCTGTTGTTTGGGAGCATTTTTTTAATTATGCAGCAACATGCCGGCCTGCCCGCCGACCACTTGCATGAGGCTTGCTGCCAGCAGGTTGCCTTCTAAGTTGCCATCCCACCACCACCGCGCACTGCCCCGGAAGCATCCTGACTTGGCTGTATGCAGACACCCATACAGCATAGCTCCGTGAAGGTTTCTGATCCTCCAGCATGGCAGGCTAAGGCACTGATACCCCCAGTCTCACTCGCGGGTGCACCACAGTACGTCCACCCTCCTGGCAATCGCGGGTGCACTCCCGCAACTCTCCCTGCTCTCCAGCAATCCCCTCAGGACAGTGAAGTGGGGGAAAGGGGGGTATATATATTATTGATGGGGCCCCCACACGTGTGTTGCCCACGGACCCCCACATATCTTAATGGATAGTAAGGGAAAGAGTAATGCCCTAAGGGGTGGGGTGTAATACCCCCGGAAGGGTTCTACTTGCACAGTGGTGAGGGATGGGGTGTAGTGTCCCATAAATATCATTAGACTGTGTGGTTTGGGGTAGGTGGTGGTGGTGGTGTGCTAAAAATAGTGAAAAAAAGGATTACACTGTCCACAGGATTACACTGTCCACAGGGGAAGATTGATACTGAAAAACAGAGACATATTACATTGGGTTTGCATTATACAACAGGGTACCTTTTACCACTAAGGGGTGGGGGTAATCACAATGCAATCTCTTACCACTGTGAGGCCTATTGTTAATGGAGGGTGGGCGGTAATTTTACAGTGGGGCCTATGGACATGGGTGGGTCCGAGTCACTTCCTAGGCATACATTTTATTAATAAAATATTTAAATTCATTTTTAAAAAGGTATTTTAACTTAAATGAACAATTTTCGAGAAATGTTTGTTAACTTTTTTTTTTGTCAGTCTAGTGTTTAAGGGCCTGGGTGGCCTATTTCTTCCTGAGGTCGATTGAGGCTTCAAAGGAGAAAGTGCATGTTCGTGGGCACTTTATACCATCGTGGGACGTAGGCGGGCATACATCCATTTATATTTTGCCAAATAAATTTTACCCAAATATTAAATTTTTAATGGCACCCGTTTGCACCAGCACATTTCCAGGCTCATCATAAACAATGTTATAAACAGTTTCCCAGTGTAGGAGTGGGGAGGAGGGGGTGGGTTTTGGTGCACCACCACTGCAGCGGGCCACTACAGAGTGCCTCTAATGATCTTCTGCCCCTTCACATATCTTATGCAGACGTCTCCTGAGAATTAGGTAGATGTACTATAGCAGTACATATCGTACCGCTATAGCTCTTCCTGCTTCGCCTCATTACTGAGGCCACCCAGCATGCTGACCTTCCCGCCCAGCGGCTGTGACTGCAATTTTATTGCGGTCGCAGCAACTATGGACATCCCCCATTTTTTCCTTTGAAACAGCTCAGTGTGATGTCACGCAGGCACCCCGAAAACGGCGCCAACCCACGCCTCGTTTGTTGCATCTCACCCCTGCAATGCTGCACCACCACCCTGCGAATGTCTCTGCCTCTCCGTCAGGCAAAGGCGTTAACAGCCAAAGCGATACAATCGCATTGGCCAGGCGTGCACTCTTAGGACAGATCCTGTGCGTGCGCACTGGCGCCAGCAAAAGTAAATTGCGGTTGTGATGAGGCCTAAATAATCCCCTATGTATGTAATCTTGGAGATGAGGGGGGATGAGGTAAGCATGATAGCAAATTGCTGTTATGGAAGTATTTTAGGGATTACGGATATGTAACTGCACCCTTTGAGACAATTATATCTCTGCATCATTCTCCTCAATAGTATTGATGGCTACAGTACACTATATTATTACTCCTCATTATATAATTTAGTTTAATTTGTTGTGTGTTGTGTTTTCCATGTCTGTACCTGCCTCTCCCTTATCTTTATTATTTCAAAGAGTATAATCAAAAGCAAATAATATGTTACTGGGCCATGCAACGGTTAGAGGCATGTGTCCAAATGCAGTGATTATTCTGTTATATGCCAATTTTGTTTGTTGCCATCTAAGCTCCAGAGCCACCCACCACTACTGCTGCCCAAATCAATTTTACAGAGTAAAGACAAAACTGTAAACACAATCTTTGATAAAGTGTCCGTTTCAGCCATGTCTGTGATCCCAGTCAGTTTCTATCTGGAAAGCCATAGCTGTAATATGGCCAGTCATACTCTAATTCATTTTCTGGAAGAGGTTGTGTGGCACTACTCAAATGTGCAGGAAATATTTTTCATTTATTAATTGTTTTGCGATAGATTGTTTTTTATGCAGTACCCACGCAAATTATATCATGGGGTATATTTACTAAAAGACAATTCATATTTTTTTTTTTATTGATTTAAAATCTATCTAAAAAAAATCCAAATTATGTGTTTCTGGGGCTAAAATACACATTTAATGACAAAATCAATATAAAAAATGATCTGTTAGTAAAAGTGTCATAGCCCTTGCAACACAACATCAATGTATATTGATTTTTATAGTTCTGACATTGATGAAAATAGGTTTAAGTCGACCTTTAGTAAAAACTCATGTTTTTTTTTAGAAGACTCAGGGCCAGATGTAATGCCGTCCGAGTTGTCCGGAGGTGCTAGTTGCCAGCCAAGCTCGGACTTTTTTGAAGTGGCAATCATTTACAAGGCATAACCATGCCTTGTTAATGATTGCCGCTTTAAAAAAACTTCCCGGGTTCGGCCGGCTTCCCACATCTCCGGCCAACTAGGACGGTATTACATCTGTCCCTTTGCGTTTTCACCAATATTCTTTTTGCTCATTCTAAAATGGTAAATGAAATGTAACCAAAATGGGCCAAAAAAAATAAATTTGTGTGACTCACGTCACATGCAGAGGCGTACCTCTGGGAGGCAACGGAGTCATCTGCCGCCAGGCTCCTGCTCTGAAGGGGGGGCACCTCTCTTCTCATTCAGTGAAACCATTCAATTAAGTTAATTGATAGCCACCGCTATTTCTTCAGTGGCCGACTTCCTCACTGTTCCCTGCACTTTACAAGTCACACCCTTTTTATTATAGATATACACAGGGCCGGCAACAGAAATCTCGGGGCCCCGTACAGTGATATCTGTGGGGCCCCATCTAATTTTATATATATATATATACATACTGTATATCTATCTATCTATCTATCTATCTATCTATCTATCTATCTATCTATCTATCTATCTATCTACACACAGAGGCTCCAGCAGGGGCTATGCTGCAGACAAGACCAGCACTCCATTCATAGCATAAAGTGATTTAATGTCATCCAAGACACGACTAGTGCAAAGTCAGCATATGGCATATTGGAATATTCTCACAAATAACGTCCATGCTGGGGACATGTGTCCAACCCAGCTGTGGCTCCCTCAGTCTGTCTGTCCCCAATGACTACATGCTGCATTCCTAGCTTCCCTACCCTATGCCAAAGCAATATATACCCTCACCAATCCACTCTTACCCAGGGGAGAGATTCACCTGCGCTGCACTTTCCACTATCCAGACCCGCACACCACACAGCAGATACCATGCGGCCCTCACACCCCACCAGAAGAGGCCAGCACAGGGCACAGGAATCCTGCCCAGCGGAGCTGCTGCCATGTCCCATAACTGCTTGCAACAGATAGGGACCCGGAATAGCAGGTGCACACTTGCGCCGCATAATGACTGTGTGTAAGAGGCTCCTGTCACTCTGAGGCTCCATTGTAGAGAGAGCACACCCCCTTTTTCATTTTGTACTTTTGTACTGAGCCCTTAGGGAGCCCTGGCACTCTCCACATGGCCAGCTGTCTCAGTCCTATACAGCGCAGACTTGCTACCCCCGCCCTCCTGATTACTCTGAGGCTGCGCCCACACCACCTATTTGGACAAGACGGCTCACATCCCTGACGGTCACTAAGTGGCATATCCTTGGGGCCCCTCTGACCCTTGGGGCCCGGTACAGTTGTCCCCTTTGACCCCCCCTGTCGCCGGCCCTGGATATACATTTTACAAATGTCATACCCAGGATGAGAACCCACAACCTATTACACTTACTGATGAAGCTACGTGCTCATGTATAGGAAACATGAGAATTCTAACTATATGAAGTTACTTCTCTGACAATTACAAGTAACTTCATATAGTATGAATTCTCATTCTTCCTATGCATGAGCAAATAGCTCTATCAGTAAAGCGTCTGCTGTCAGTGTAACAGATCATGGCTTCTAATCCTGGTTATGACTGCTAAGAAATGTGTGATTTTCAATAAAAGACAATTAAATGTATATATACAGTATACATTATTATTTCAAAACACTCTGTTTGTATATATATATATATATATATATATATTTTAGCTAAATTTAGGTGGGGCACCAATGTTTATCTTGCCTCCGGGCAATTGGGAGGAACTTACACCACTGGTCACATGCGTAGACTTTAAACATCGGCCATTTACGTGCGTCATCCACATTCAGGCACTGAATGTCTGCATTTTTTAAAGTAAAATTCACCCCATCCTACATCAGCCCTTTTATGTTGTAGTTAGAGCCATAATGGCTTAGGGTTTATTTTGTGATTACTTTATTTTTGTTGCTCCTTCATTTATTGCACAATAAAACTGGCTGCAGGCTTGTGGTAGGAAACTGCTGGAATTCTGGCTCTATTATTACTGGCCAATATACAGTGGGGCAAAAAAGTATTTGGACAGCAACCAAATGTGCAAGTTGACCCACTTAAAAAGATGAGAGTGGTCTGTAATTTCCATCATAGGTACACTTCAACTGTGAGAGACAGAATCTGAAAAAAAAAACCCCCAGGAAATCACATTGTATGATTTTTAAACAATTTACTTGTATATTCTTGTGGAAAATAAATATTTGGACACCTACCAAGCAGAAAGATTTCTGGCTCTCACAGACCAGTTACTTCTTCTTTAAGAAGCTCTTCTATCTTCCACTCGTTACCTGTATTAATGGCACCTGTTTGAATGGGTGGTCTTCTGTATGCCGGCGGTCGGGCTCCCGGCGCTCAGTATACCGGCGCCGGGAGCCCGACAGCCGGCATACCGACACTTATTTTCCCTCGTGGGGGTCCACGACCCCCATAGAGGGAGAATAAAATAGTGTGGCACGCGTAGCGTGCCACCGTGCCCGTAGCGTGGCGAGCGCAGCGAGCCCGCAAGGGGCTCATTTGCGCTCGCCACACTGTCGGTAAGCCGGCGGTCGGCCTCCCGGCGCCGGTATGCTGGTCGCCGGAAGCCCGACCGCCGGCCAGCCGTAGTGAACCCGTTTGAACTGGTTATCTGTATAAAAGACACCTGTCCACACCCTCAAACAGTCAGACTGCTACCTCTCCACCATGGCCAAGACCAGAGAGCTGTCTAAGGACACCAGGGACAAAATTGAAGAGCTGCACAAGGCTGGGATGAGCTACTTGACAATAGGCAAGCAGCTTGGTGAGAAGAAATCAACTGTTGGTGCATTTATTAAAAAATGGAAGAAATACAAGATCACTGACAATCTCCCTCGACCTGGGGATCCATGCAAGATCTCACCTCGTGGGATATCAATGATCTTGAGAACAGTGAGGAATCAACCCAGAACTACACGGGGGGACCTGGTCAATGACCTCAAGAGAGCTGGGACCACAGTCACAAAGGTTACCATTAGTAACACACTACGTCGTCATGGATAGAAATCCTGCAGCGCCCGAAAGGTCACCCTGCTTAAGCCAGCACATGTCAAGGCCCGTCTAAAGTTTGCCAGTGACCATCTGGATGAACCAGAGGAGGATTGGGAGAATGTAATGTGGTCAGATGAGAGCAAAATCAAACTTTTTAGTATAAGCTCCACTTGCCGTGTTGGAGGGAGAAGAATGATGAATGGCATCCCAAGAACACCATACCCAACTGTGAAACATGGGGGTGGAAACATCATGCTTTGGGGCTGCTTTTCTGTAAAGGGGACAGGACGACTGATCTGTATTAAGGAGAGGATGAATGCGGCCATGTATCGTGAGATTTTGGGCAAAAACCTCCTTCCCTCAGTAAGCATTGAAGATGGAACATGGCTGGGTCTTCCAGCATGACAATGACCCCAAACACACTGCCCGGGCAACTAAGGAGTGGCTCTGTAAGAAGCATTTCAAGGTCCTGGAGTGGCCTAGCCAGTCTCCAGACCTCAACCCAATAGAAAATCTGTGGAGGGAGTTGGAAGTCCGTGTCGCCCGGCGGCGGCGACAGCCCCAAAACATGACAGATCTAGAGTAAGATCTGCATGGAAGAGTGGCCCAAAATACCTGCTACAGTGTGTGCAAACCTGGTCAAGAACTACAGGAAACGTTTGACCTCTGTAATTGCCAACCGATGTTATATTACAAAGTATTGAGTTAAACTTTTTGATTGTCCAAATATTTATTTTCCGCAAGAATCTCCTATATATTAGCCCAGATCTGTGACTTTGTGCCTCATTTGCTAATGCTGGGCGGAGTCACCATGCTGGGCGGAGTCAGAGTCACAGATCTGGCCTAAGATATAGGAGGAAAAAGCAGACATCTGGCCACTGTGTGATTGCCTGGAGGAGGAGGACGGGTAACGGGCCGCGGCTGCGGGAGGCTCAACCCGGGTAGGACGAAAGTGCTCAAACAGTCACTGAGGCGGCGGCAGCGGGGGACGGAGCCGACCGGGTAGGACAAGAGCGCGCAACCAGTCACTGAGGCGGCGGCAGTGGAGGACGGAGCCGCCCGGGTAGGATGAGAGCGGGGAGCCGCCGCTGGAAGACGGAGACAAGCAAGTGACCCGCAGTACACAGTGGCTGCAGCACCTCCTCCCCTCCCCGGCCCACACTATGTGTATATACCTGTACATGCCCTATGTACTCCCTCCATACACACATACAGTATATACGTGCTGTACAACCCCCCCCCCCCACACACACACACACACACACACATACCTGCCGTACACACACACATATATATATATATATATATATATATATACCTGCTGAACACACACCAACCTCCACACACATGTATATACCTGCTGTATACGCATCTACCCCCCAAACGCACATATATATAAATATACATACATGTGCTGTACACACATCTACCCCCCCACACATATATATATACCTGCTGTACACACATCTACCCCTCACACACATATATATACCTGCTGTACACACATCTACCCCCCCCACACACACATACCTGCATGCCCTATGTACCCACTCCATACCCACACATACCTGCTGTACACTCATACCTACCTATGCCTGCCCTATATACCCCACCACTCTAATATACCTGCCCTCTGTACTCCCTCCACACATCTATATGCCTGCTGTACAAACATCTACCCCCCACTCATATATACCTGCCCTATGTACCCGCACACACATACCTACCTGCCCTATGTACCCACATACACGTTTCTACCTGCCCTATGCTCTCCCTCCACAGACACATATATACCTGCTGTACACACATCTACCCCCCCACACATATATACCTGCTGTACACACATCTACCCCTCCACATACACATATATACCTGCTGTACACACATCATACCCACACACACATACCTGCCTGCCCTGTGTACCCACTCCATACACACATATATACCTGCTGTACACTCATACCTACCTGTGCCTGCCCTATATAACCCACCCCCGCTCATATATACCTGCCCTATGTACTCCCTCCACACATCTATATACCTGCTGTACACACATCTACCCCGCCCACATATATATATATACATATACCTGCTGTACATACATCTACCCCCCCCCCCTCCCATCTCCTATATATTTGCCCAGATCTGTGACTCAGTGTATAACGCTGGGCGGAGTCACACAGCATTAGGAAATGAGTCATGTGGTACTAGCGGCAATGTAACCCCTAGAGTACGGGGCTATGTGTAGGACTAGATGCCCCCTGTATATATCCTGGGTGGGGGCAGCTCTGTGGTCCCTGTGCCCTGGCTGCTGGATGCCGCTCTCCCCGCTGACTCCTCTCCCAGCCCAGACGGCCTCCACTCCGTGTTTCCCGCTGCACCCCGGCTGCATCCTCAGACTCCAGGCTGGGTGGCGGTGTAGGCCTCATGCCAGTCCCCGGACTGACCCAGTGACAGCTCTCGCGCCACCTGCATGCGGGGCCCATAAGGAGAAGCTCAGGCCAGCGGGATGTCGAGAGGCAAGCTGGCCAGGTAAGGTGAGGGACCCGCGGCGGGAAGTCTCCCCCGATACCCCGACCCCATTATACATACCCATCCCCATTACATATAACCCCCACAGTGTACCCATCCCCATTACATATACCCCCCAATGTGTACCCATCCCCATTATATATTCCCCCCAATGTGTACCCATCCCCATTATATATACTCCCCCAAAGTGTACCCATCCCCATTATATATACTCCCCCACAGTGTACCCATCCCCATTATATATACCCCCCAACGTGTACCCATCCCCATTATATATACCCCCCAACGTGTACCCATCACCATTATATATACCCCCCCACCGTGTACCCATCCCCATTATATATACCCCCCAATGTGTACCCATCCCCATTATATATACCCCCCAATGTGTACCCATCCCCATTACATATACCCCCCACAGTGTACCCATCCCCATTATATATACCCCCCACAGTGTACCCATCCCCATTATATATACCCCCCACAGGGTACCCCACCCCATTATATATACCCCATTATATTCCCACACCCACCCTTCCCCCACCCGCGGGACCCCCGCACCTTGCCCTTCCCCCACCCGCAGAACCCACAGACCCCCTCCCCCATCCGCGGCACCCCTACAGCCGCCCCTCCCCAACCTGTGGCGAACTCCGGACCCCCTACCCCACCCGCAGAACCCCCCCTTCCCCACCCGCAGCGCCTCCGGAACCCCTCCCCCCATCTGCGACACCTGCCCCTCCCCCAACCACAGCGCATCCACACCCCTCCCCCATCCACGGCACCCACTACTCTGCCCCCTCTCCATCGGACGCCCTTTCGTCGTGCAATGGTAATACTCCATATAATACAATTATTGAATGCTGGAAAGGCGTTCAGGGGTTAAAGGGGCGCAGCCCCTTGCGACGGTGTGAAGAGCGCCCGTAGGGCGCGATGAATCACCTAGTATAGAAAATAAATTGTCTAAAAATCATACAATGTGATTTCCTAATTATTTTTTTCCAGATTCTGTCTCTCACAGTTGAAGTGTACCTACAGTATGATGGAAATTACAGACCTCTCTCATCTTTTTAAGTGGGTCAACTTGCACAATCGGTGGCTGTCCAAATACTTTTTTGCCCCACTGTATTACCACGTGCCACCATCAACTCCAGGAGACGGCATCCGCTACCTAAGCTTATCACAAAATGTGTAGACAATGTAAATAACACTAGTATAGCCCAACAAAACTTTTCTTAGGAAGTTAATGATCCACCTGTAGATTTTTCCTATCACATTCCAACACATGTTTCACAGTCGTTTTTATAGAGAAGGAAAAAATATCTTCATGATTTAATACTTTGTTATATATTTTATGGTGTTTACTATTGGCAAATTCACTAGAGCTATGGAAAACAGATTTGTGAAAGCTATTATACTTTATATATAAAGCTCTGACATATTACATAGCGCTCTACACTGAGACAGTCAAACTACAATGACATCAAACAGAATTAAGATAGCCATGTCCAAAAGAGCTTACAATCTAAGTGGTGTGGGGAACACTACATATATGTATGGTAGAGAAGGAACAATTGTAGCTGCTGGTGGGAATAGTATTTTGGCAGCTACTTACAGAAGCATTACCAGCTGCCAATAATAATGCAGCTATTTGGGGGGTTGGGGCCGCGTGACCGGCGGCGGGATTCCGGCGTTCAGCATCCCGACGCCGGGATCCCGGCTGCAGAATGCTGGTGGAGGGGTGGGCATAGTGCAACAAGCCCCTTGCTGGCTCACTGCGCTCGCCACGTGTCATGCCGACTGTCTGTGTTTTCAGTGCTCGGGATGCAGGGGGAGGTTATATGAGACCGTCGGTCACATAACTACATCCCATTGGTGGCTAGCATTTCTGTGCGGCTAATCAGCATTGCACCCCAGAAAGCGGTAAGAATCCTTCACCAGTCCATGAACCACTGCTATCTGTTGTGATTGCATCTTGTCAACTCTCCAGAATGGGAGTTCTCCTGGGAGAGTAAAGCACAATGAAATATGCTGACACTCCATAAATAAATGTTAATTAGAAAATGTTAATAAATACAATAATTTACCCACATCCCGTGCACTTCTCTAGTGAAATGGGTGGGGTACAAGGGGAGGTGTGTCTGTGTGATTTAATGGACCCACCCCCCACAGTGTAATGCTGCAAATTGTGGCTTGACATCATGGGTTGGGGGACACAGAGATGCAATTTGTGGTGCCACATCCATGCTACTCCCATCTGACCTCCCCTAGCAGATCTCCTGGAGCCAGGGACGTAGACAGCAGCTCTGTCCCCCCCTTCCCCCAGCCAGAGGCGGATCGGGAAGGTCTGGCGGTGTTAAGTGCGATCGCTTACCCCACACATGTGTAGGCAGAGAAGACTGCTGCTGAAAGGTAAGGAAGGTGGGTGACACAAGCCTGGGTAACTAATATTCACCCCTTCCTCCTGGGATGGACTGGTCCACAGGAGAACCCCCCGGTGGGCCCTACTACCAGAAACAGATAGAGGTGCACTGGTAGATTTAGAGGAATTGGGAAGGGAGAGTACTTTAGACCCTGATACTATTACCAAAATATTCAGTACTGAGAAAAAAGATGACAGGGTCTTTAAGAGAAAATCAGAGTTCTATCCACTTCAGTTTAGAGGTCCCCTGGTGGAAAGTTTTTATAACACCACCATGGAAGACTTTAGAAAGTTATGTGATAGAACAGACAATATTCCATTTAGAGATAATTTAACTAATGATGAACGAAGAGCTCTCAAAAGTCTGATGATGGATGAGAACATTACCATTAAGAAAGCCGATAAAGACTTCCGGTGGGCGGGCCGAACGGATCGGCTGCTTTTAATAAGGAGCTCTCCATCTAATGTTATGCACACCAGTGCCTGCAGGAAATTACTGGTGTCAGGACTGTTATGCACTCCAGTGCCTGCAGGAATGTACTGGTGTTTGAACTGTTATGCAAAACAAATGGACTCACAGACAGACTAGGGAATATGACATAACGTACACAGAAGGTGGTAGGGTAACAAAATACACACAACGTGAACAGAGAAGCCCAGAGGCTAAGGAACTGGGTATCTCCCTTGTATTAGAACTGCTCAGATGTGAAAAGCAAGATGTTGTGTTTTAATACATAGAAAACCTGAAATGCTGTTGCTAAGGGCAACAGCAAAACCCTAAAGGGTTACCAACGGGTGTGGCAGTAAACTCCTTGGTCAGAGATGGAATGATAGACACAAGGAGATTCTCCACAATCCTAATTCTCACTTGCAGTGCACAGGTTCGGTTTACTGCCACTAAACTGACCCCTGACACCTAGCACAGTGAGACAGGATTAGACAGGCAAGTCTTAGAATACAGCCGCAAACTTGCTAAGTTCACAGAGTAGTAACAGAACCCCAGCAAGCTAAACGACTGACTCCAGTCTTACTGCTAGGTCTGGATTGGCAGAGTGTAATACCAAATCCCCAGGCCTATTTGCAGTAAGCAACAAACAAATACAAAGCTACACAGTACTGGCTAACTTTCAGAAACTGACTAACCAACAAAGATTCAGCAGCATCTGCTTACCCTGAAAAGAGGCCTTATAAAGCAGGTGCTGTCCACGCCCCACTCAGACCTCACAGACTGTGAGCACAAAAACCAGCACCGGATCAAAACCAGCACCGGATCCCCTGCCATGCACAGAGCCTATAACCACTGCACAACAAAAGACCCGAACCGGAGTATCAGCTGCGCTCAGGTTACTCCGCTAGCACTTGTCTCCCGGTTGCCATGACGACGTGGCAGCACAGGGCAGGAGACCCTAACAGTACCCCCCCTCTGACGAGGGGTCAAAGAACCCCTACCACCGGGTTTATCGGGGAACTGCGAGAAGAAAGAGCGTATCAGTCTGGGGGCATGAAGATCACAACTGCGCACCCACGACCGCTCCTCCGGGCCATACCCCTTCCAGTGCACCAAAAATGACAGCCGACCCCGAACCACCTTGGAGTCAAGAATCCTTTCAACAACAAACTCCCTCTGGCCACGTATCAGAAGAGGGGAAGGTCTTCCACTGGAAGAAGGATTACTAATCGCCCGTTTTAAAAGGGAACAATGAAATGTTTTATTGATACCCAAAGAACGGGGCAGATCTAACTGAAATGCCACCGGATTGATAACCCTGGTGATCTTATAAGGGCCGATGAACCGGGGGCCTAACTTATGAGATGGCTGTCTCAACTTCAAATTCTTGGTAGACAACCAGACGAAGTCTCCTAATTTGAAGCTGCAGGGTCTTTTCCGCTTATCAAAAACCCTTTTGGTCACTAATGACACAGACACAAGGGCTTTCTTCACTTTCCGCCAAATACCTCTAAGGACCGAAACCACAGAGGAACCACCAGGCGTGGAGTCCAGGGGGTCAAAAGAATTGGCCTTAGGATGATGCCCATACACACAAAGGAAGGGAGAGATCCCTGTAGCAGAGTGAGCCGCGTTGTTATAGGCAAACTCCGCCATGGACAGATGAGCAACCCAGTCAGTCTGACACTTGGAGACATAACACCTGAGGAACTGCTCCAAGGACTGGTTCACCCTTTCAGTCTGCCCATTAGACTGCGGATGGTAGCCCGACGACAAGCTGACAGAAATCTGGAGATCGGAACAAAATGCCCTCCAGAATTTGGCCACAAACTGGGATCCGCGGTCAGAGACCACATCAAGTGGCAACCCGTGGAGACGCACAACATGCAGCATAAATAATTCAGACAGGCGTCTGGCCGATGGCAGCCCAACCAGTGGAACGAAGTGCGCCATCTTCGAAAACCTGTCAACGACAACCCAGATGGCTGTCATCCCCGAGGATTTGGGCAAGTCCACCACAAAATCCATTGAAATGTGGGTCCATGGCTTAGATGGGATAGAGAGTGGATGTAGTGGGCCAACAGGAACCCCTCTAGGAGTCTTATTTCGGGCACAGATGTCACATGCCCGAACCCACTGATCCACATCCTTAGCCACCGAGGGCCACCACACCGCCCTAGATAGCAACTCCCGAGTTCTGGCAATACCCGGGTGACCTGCAGACTTCTTGGCATGGAATTCCAGGAACACTCGCTGTCTTAACCTAGGAGGCACAAACAAAAGACCTACCGGAAGGTCTGGAGGAGCCTGCTCCTGTGCTCTAAGGACTAATGATAAGAGGTCCTGGGTAATGCCCACTTTAATACATGATGGGGAAACAATGGGCAACGGCTCCTCGGTGGTCTCCTGGATTGGAGCAAAACTCTGCGAGAGCGCATCAGCCTTGATGTTTTTTGACCCAGGGCGATATGTTATCAAAAAATTAAAGCGAGCAAAAAACAAAGCCCATCGTGCCTGCCTGGCATTGAGACGCTTCGCTGACTCTAAATATGCCAGATTCTTATGGTCAGTGAGAATTGAGACCACAAACTTAGCCCCCTCAAGCCAGTGTCTCCACTCCTCGAGTGCATCCTTAATAGCCAACAATTCCCGGTTACCCACGTCATAATTCATCTCGGCAGGCGAAAATTTACGGGAAAAGTAAGCACAGGGATGAAGGCGATTATCTGACACTCCCATCTGAGAAAGCACTGCCCCAATACCCATCTCAGAGGCATCCACCTCCACCACAAAAGGACGCTCTGGATCTGGGTGTCGCAGCACCTTGGCCGAAACAAATGCCCTTTTGAGACGGGCAAAAGCCGCTTTAGCCTCACAAGACCAGTGAGCAACATCCGCCCCTTTCTTAGTGAGTGCCACCAAGGGCGCCACTATAGACGAAAATCCAGCGATAAATCGTCTATAAAAATTCGCAAAGCCCAGGAAACGCTGAAGCGCCTTCAAACTAGTGGGCTGCACCCAATCCAGGACTGCCTGTACCTTGGAACCCTCCATTTGGAAACCTTCTGGGGAGATAATATATCCTAGAAATGCGATTTGCTGAACTTCAAATTCGCACTTCTCCAGCTTCGCCCCAAGCCGGTGGTCTCTGAGTTTCTGGAGGACTAAGCGTACATGCTTCCGATGTTCCTCCAGGGAATGGGAGAAGATTAGGATGTCATCTAAGTATACAACTAAGAATCTATCCAAATATTCCCTGAGCACATCATTCATGAAATCCTGGAAGACTGCCGGGGCATTACAGAGCCCAAAAGGCATCACCAAATATTCATAATGCCCCGAGTGGGTATTAAAGGCAGTCTTCCATTCATCCCCCTCTCTTATTCGGATTAGATTGTACGCACCGCGTAGGTCAATCTTAGAAAAAATGGTGGCAGTACGAAGCTGGTCAAACAAGACCGAAATGAGAGGCAGTGGGTATGAGTTTTTAATCGTGATACGGTTCAATTCCCTGAAGTCGATGCAGGGTCGCAACGAACCGTCCTTTTTACCCACGAAGAAGAACCCCGACCCAACTGGAGACTGTGAAGGTCTGATAAATCCCTTAGCCAAGTTCTCCTGAATGTACTCTGCCATAGCCTGAGTCTCAGGACGTGACAGGGAGTACAACCTGCTCTTGGGAAGCTTAGCATTTGGCAACAAATCAATGGCACAGTCATAGGAGCGATGGGGAGGTAGTACCTCTGCAACTTTTTTGGAGAACACGTCCGCAAAATCTGCATAACACCCTGGCAATCCTGGCAAACTTAGCTGCGAGAACCTGACTGGAAGGCTCAAGCAACTCCTGAAACAATCAGTACTCCAACTAAGAATCTCCCCAGAGACCCAGTCAAATTGAGGATTGTGGGCCCTTAACCAGGGTAACCCCAACACCAATGGGGCAAAAGTACAGACAGTCACATAAAAGGACAATTTTTCAGAGTGTGTGGCTCCAATAAACAAAGAAATCTGGCTAGTGCAAGAGGTAATTTTACCTTGGGATAATGGTTCCCCGTTTAACCCACAAATCTCAATTTCCGATGCCAAGGGTACTAAGGGAACAGAGTGTTTCAGGGCGAATTGGCGGTCCATAAAAACCCCGTCGGCCCCACTGTCCACAAAGGCCTCAGTCTTGACAGTTTGACCGAGGATCTTCAAGGTCACCGGAATGATAAAAGTCTTCTTGGGAAATTCTGACTTCTGGCCTGACAGGATATTTCCCATCACCCTCAGGCCCTGAAGTTTTCCGGCTTTTCTGGGCATGATACTACCACATGACCTTTATTCCCACAGTACAAACACAACCCCTGCTGTCTCCTCCGCATCTTCTCACGCGAGGAGAGGCGGGTAGCCCCAATCTGCATAGGCTCCTCGGAAAATTCCTCAGAGTCTGAGGTTCCCTTGGGAAGGAAGGAAATCTCAGTCTCCCTTTCAAGCCTACGCTCTCTCAGCCGTCTATCCACCCGGATGGATAACTGCATGAGCTGATCCAAGCTATCAGGCAAGGGATGTTGTACCAGTTGGTCCTTTATCTGGTTAGAAAGACCTCTTCGGTACTGGTGTCTCAGGGCTGGGTCATTCCACTGGGTATCATGGGCCAACCTCCGAAACTCCGTACAGTAAACCTCAACTGGCCTTCGCCCTTGCTTAAGGATCGAAATCTGAGCCTCGGCTGAGGCCGTCTTGTCAGGGTCATCATACAACATGCCCAGTGCCGTAAAAAAAGCATCAACACTTTTAAGCGACGGACAGTCAGGCTGCAACCCATATGCCCAGACCTGTGGGTCTCCTTGTAGCAAGGAAATCACTATGCCCACCCGCTGAATCTCCGACCCAGAAGACTGAGGCCTAAGCCGGTAGTATAGCTTGCAGCTCTCCTTGAAACAAAAGAACTGCGAGCGATCTCCAGAAAAACGATCCGGGAGATTTACTTTCGGCTCCTTAACCCCTGCAGGTGCTGCTGCTGCGGGAGCTCCGCCAGCAGCCTGGGAGGTGTGCATTTTAATGGACAAATCATTAAATTTTTGAGTCAGGACCTGCACCTGATCAACCACCTGTTGCAACGTATTTTGAGGGGTATGCTCCATATTCCCACAAAATTTCAACAGGAGTATTGGGCTGCTGAATATGTTATGCACACCAGTGCCTGCAGGAAATTACTGGTGTCAGGACTGTTATGCACTCCAGTGCCTGCAGGAATGTACTGGTGTTTGAACTGTTATGCAAAACAAATGGACTCACAGACAGACTAGGGAATATGACATAACGTACACAGAAGGTGGTAGGGTAACAAAATACACACAACGTGAACAGAGAAGCCCAGAGGCTAAGGAACTGGGTATCTCCCTTGTATTAGAACTGCTCAGATGTGAAAAGCAAGATGTTGTGTTTTAATACATAGAAAACCTGAAATGCTGTTGCTAAGGGCAACAGCAAAACCCTAAAGGGTTACCAACGGGTGTGGCAGTAAACTCCTTGGTCAGAGATGGAATGATAGACACAAGGAGATTCTCCACAATCCTAATTCTCACTTGCAGTGCACAGGTTCGGTTTACTGCCACTAAACTGACCCCTGACACCTAGCACAGTGAGACAGGATTAGACAGGCAAGTCTTAGAATACAGCCGCAAACTTGCTAAGTTCACAGAGTAGTAACAGAACCCCAGCAAGCTAAACGACTGACTCCAGTCTTACTGCTAGGTCTGGATTGGCAGAGTGTAATACCAAATCCCCAGGCCTATTTGCAGTAAGCAACAAACAAATACAAAGCTACACAGTACTGGCTAACTTTCAGAAACTGACTAACCAACAAAGATTCAGCAGCATCTGCTTACCCTGAAAAGAGGCCTTATAAAGCAGGTGCTGTCCACGCCCCACTCAGACCTCACAGACTGTGAGCACAAAAACCAGCACCGGATCCCCTGCCATGCACAGAGCCTATAACCACTGCACAACAAAAGACCCGAACCGGAGTATCAGCTGCGCTCAGGTTACTCCGCTAGCACTTGTCTCCCGGTTGCCATGACGACGTGGCAGCACAGGGCAGGAGACCCTAACATCTAGCCCATCAATATAGCTCCCTACACCGGCTATATTTGGACCAGGGGCCCCATTTTTACACCCACGGGGCACGGAGATCACTGGGAGCAAAGAGGTGCTATTCCCGGCTCGCTCCCCTCCTCCTCTGAGCCCACCGAAAGCTGCACACGTTCAGTGCTCTATATGGCGGCGGCCATCTTGTGACTCGCGACCATCCGAGTCCGGCCCGCCTGAGGATCCCAGTACAGCCTGCAAGTGATCCGGAGAGACGGACTGGTGGCGTCTCCCCTCACTACCTCCCGCGGCGGCTGCAGTTCAAGCTCCGGTCTCCCTCACTACATCGCGGACCTCGGCCGGGGCCCGCGCGGTGACCCCCCCCCCTGGAAACACCCCAGGCTCTCTCCACGCATCACCTGAGCCATTACTGGTGCAGCTGAAGGGGACTGCATCGCCCGCAAGCACTGCAGTGTCCCTGAAGAGCCCGACCGACGGTGTTCTCCACCATATCCCCGCTGAAACTGCAGCTCCCTGGCTGAGAATCCCCGGAGGTTTGGGACCTGTGACATCACAGATCCCGGCAGCTTCTGGCAGACGACGAAGCTGCAGGTGTGCGGTGTAATCACAACCTACAAAGAAGTGAACCATCACCTCACGCTGTGAGTCCCGCAGGTACCGCACTGGCCGCTGCCTGAATCTCACGACAACAACAGGTGAACCTTCTATTCTGACGCCACGCACGCCTGACAAAATAAACCTACACAAGGGGCCCTGCTGACCCCCTTGCCCTCTCTCACCCCCCTGCTGCCTCGTATCCCGTAGACTTACTGACCATCCTATATCTTACATAACGCCTGAATCGCGTTTACACGACAATACGTCCTTTTGCTCTCATTGTGCCCAGCCTGAAGACAAATTTATTATCATGGAAAAGTACGTGGCCAAAACGCTCCGCGCAAATAAAAACTCTCAAAATAAAAACAAACCGGCACCCAAAGAGCAAAGCCCAACCCAACAGCGGTCACCCATCTCGCCGGGTGGAGGAGACGTAGACGACTCATCATCGGCTGATCTTAGAGCCAGCCCGTCTGCTGTACAGAGGGCCAGGGAGATTACGGAAATCATATCACCCTTGTTTGACGCGAAACTGGCACCCTTATTAGAGACCATCAACTCAGCTGCGGCCTAAATAACGCATCACACTCAACGATTAACAGAGGCCGAAGATCGTATTTCTACATTAGAAGACGACCAACATGCGATCCAATCACAATTGCAAGCACACGATAGCACTCTAACAGCCATGAATGACAAAATTGAAGATTTGGAAAATCGCAACCGTCGGAACAATTTGCGTCTTGTTGGGCTTCCGGAAACGGTCAGACAAAAAGATTTGATGGACTTAGTCACCCGCTGGCTCCCCTCAACTTTAGATCTCCCTTCCTCACCGACCTCATATCTAGTGGAACGAGTTCACCGCATCGGCCCTGAAAGGCAGCCCTCCCAATCTGCCCAATCACGCCCCAGACCGGTAATTTTCAAACTGCTAAACTACCTGGACAAGGTGAAAATTATGAAGTTATACCGCAAGAGTACCGGTCTCTGCTATGAGGGCTCCAAGATCCTTCTCTTCCAGGACTTCTCCTTTCAGGTTTCCTCGCAGCGAAGGGAATTCTCTCCAATATGCAAGGAACTATTTTCTCGGAACATTAGATTTGCACTCCTATACCCTGCAAAATTGAGAATCTTCCACGCAGGCAAACCGAATTATTTTGATTCCCCGGAAACTGCCCGGAACTTTCTCAAATCGTTTGCCACTCATGGATCAAATTCCTGCATGGATGACGCGTACTGAGTGTCCTGGAGTGACAAGTATCCTTTTGTTATAAATCATTTTCTATATTTTTCTAATGGCTGACACGCTACTAAATTTATACAGTCGATTAGTCTTGTTACAGATAAATGTGTTGCTTTCATGTATAACGTTGAGGCAGGGGTGGGGGGAGATTGCTTATCCACCCTCTCTGTCTATGCCTAACTTTTCCCTTTTCTCTATTCTATTTACTGTTTCAGTTATATATAGATGGTTCCTGGAACCATCCCCCTGGGTTCAGATATTTCAAAAATGTTTTGACCGATGGTTTACAGTATTTTTGTTATCACAGTTTATATGTATCGCAATGCATCATTGTTATCTAAATGCTCCCCCACATGTTGCCATACTACACTCCTTCCGTTCTACCTCCGCTCGCTGGGACGGGGGGATGGACTTTCACTTGTGGCTTCTCCCTCCGAATTCCATTAGACTGGGTATTGGATAATGACAGACTCCAGAGCAGCTGAGACGTCTGTAGATGGCTCAAAGACATCGCTCAAATTAGTCTCATGGAATGTGGAGGGCTTGAACACACCAATTAAAAGGAAGAAAATCTTAAATCATCTTAAAAAATTTCACCCAGACGTGGTGTTTCTACAAGAGACGCACTGGCGTATTTCAGATCCGAATAAATTGAGAGATGCTTGGGTTGGTGACTTCCGAAGCGCCTCATATAGCACCAAGACACGAGGGGTACTGATACTCTTTCGTAAATCACTACATTACGAAATAAGGGAAGAGTGGATAGATCCGGAAGGTCGATTCTTGTTGTTGAAGATGGATATTGAAGGTGAACGATTTACCCTAGCATGTATCTACGCCCCTACGGGGTCAAACACATCCTTCTTCTCAGACCTTTTTGTTAATCTGCAGGGCTGGGTTGAGGGCTCACTGATATTGGGAGGAGACCTCAATGTTATCTTTGACCCTCAGTTAGATGTATCAGGAAGTCCTAAACAGCCGGGCTCCAGTAGGTCAATACCACCCACACTCTCATTGATGCTAGATTCCCTACAACTTCTTGATCCCTGGAGGTTCACACACCCCGACGCCAGAGAATACTCCTTCTTCTCCCACCCGCACAAAACATTCTCTAGATTAGATTACTGGCTGGTATCGGCCTCCCTGATACACAGGGTAGAAGATTCAACCATAGTTAATATCCTACTATCTGATCACGCCCCCATCTCCATAACAATCACTTTGGCCACACCCCGCACAATCTCTTACAACTGGCGCTTCCCAGAATACTTAGCCACTTCAGAAGACTTCAAGCTTTACCTGTCTCAGTCCTTCTTAAACTATGCACAAGACAACGCAACACACATGAATGACATGAATCTTTTCTGGCAGGCTTCTAAGCCTGTTCTTAGAGGCCAGATATTGTCCTATGTTGCCACAAAGAAAAAACTCCTTAAGGAGAGGATGACCGCAGCTTCCCTTCAGGTAGCCACCACATACTCACGACTGTTGGCCGACCCCTCTGAAACCAATAGGCTACTGTACAAGGACGCCAAATTAGTTCATGACACTCTTTGCGCAGAACAGGCAAAGTTATTCCTCTCTTTTCAAACTAATAAGTATTTCCGCTGGGGCAACAGACCAGGAAAATTACTAGCTAACATGGTAAGGACCCAAGTCACTCCCAAACACATCTCCTCAATTCGAGACAGCCACACTACTGACCCAAGAAGCAATTAGTAACACCTTCCTGAACTTCTTCGAAAATCTATACACAGCACCGCCTGACCAGCCTGAAGTGGGTGCGGGTTTCTTGACACGGGCTGACCTCCCTACCCTTAGTGATGCCGATAAAACACGTCTCACCGCCCCCATTACAGATGAGGAGCTGGATTTAGCCATAAAATCCCTCCCTAATGGGAAATCCCCAGGCCCGGACGGTCTGTCAGCAGCCTATTACAAAATACTCCTACCACACATCAAAAAACACTTAGGGGTTCTCTATAACTCAATTCTGACTGGAGGTCCGGCCCCGCCCGACTTCAACACAGCCAGAATCATTGTATTACCCAAACCGAACAAAGATCATACTCTGGTCTCGTCTTACAGACCCATCTCGCTACTGAACCAAGACTTAAAATTTTTTACAAAGATCCTTGCCTCCCGCCTCCAGTTGATACTGCCCACACTGCTACACCCGGCACAGACAGGATTTCTACGAAATAGACACTCTGTGATCAATGTCCGATCTCTACTAGCGGCCATGATTAAATCCCATGAATCACGGGAGATGGAAAACATAATCCTCAGTTGTGACGCAGACAAGGCTTTTGACCGGGTATCTTGGGCTCATATTAATAGGATACTTAGGCATCAGAACTTTGGCCCCGCCTTTTCACATGTATTTCAAACACTATACCAAAACCCCCAAGCCTTCTTGACAATCAATGCCCATAACTCCAAACGCTTCCCACTACACCGCGGGACCAGACAAGGATGTCCTCTAACCCCTCTCTTATTTAATCTAGCATTGGACCCCCTCCTCAGACATTTTTTAAAAGAGAAGAGATGGAGAGGTATTACATTAGCTAACCAGGAACTTAAATTCTCAGCATTTGCGGATGACATATTGCTCTATTTTAGCAATCCTCATGAGGCCATGCCGCATTTGCTCAACATACTTAATTCTTTTGAAGCAGTATCGGGATTCAAAATTAATTACTCAAAGACAGAAGCGTTAGCCTTCTTCCCTGCAGCCAAATTGGGGTGGGGAGACACTTTTCCGTTCCAATGGGCAACGAACAACTGTTTCACCTATCTGGGCATTATAATCCCAGATCACCCTTCCAAATTATATTCCCTCAATTTGTTCCCACTCCTTGCTAAGACCTACGCAGATTTTACCAGATGGGCTCATCTTCCGCTAACATACACAGGCAGAAGTCACTTGTATAAGATGATCAGCTTCCCACGCCTCTTATACGTGATACAAATGCTCCCGATGATCCCACCTAAAAGCACATTTGTTCAACTAGACAAAGCGCTGACTAAATTTATCTGGGCGGGCAAACGCCCACGATTTTCCCTATTCAAAATGCGACAACCGAGGTCACTCGGTGGTCTAAACCTACCATGCCTTCGTGCATACGCACTAGCAGCAAATTATAGAATCGCCCTGGACTTGGTTAGTGGACAAAATAAATACACCAACGCACAATTAGAACAATCTTTTATACCCACCTGGAACCTGACGTCTTTGCTGCACACACCCCCGAATACCATGCCTGACTATATAAAAGATAATGTGCTTATTTCTTCTGCCTGTACGGCTTGGCGGCGGATCCGCTCTCAATTAAAGCTCTCAAACCAAACATCACTCTTTATACCTCTCTGGGGCAACCCTGACTTTACGCCACATGTCACCTCTTCAATATTCCGCAATTGGCACGAGGGGGGACTGAAATATATACATCACTTCCTAGATACCCAAAATTTAACACTACTCACGCACTCACAGATTATAGAACGTTTCCCAAACCTATTAATACCGCTATTCCCCTTCCTCCAAGCGAGCAGCTTTGTAAGAAAATTATCTCTTCTATCCTCCCAAGATATGTCTAATGTCTTAGACAGATCTGCTCGACTTGACCCGAAAGGACACTTCTCAATAGCATTTATACACACACACTCCCGTCCCCTATTAAATATAGACTCTGGCACAGTGGGCTTACTGAAATGGACAAGGGAATTCCCGGACCTTACTCTAAGAGCTATTCTAGATGCCAACAGCTATTTAGATAAAACACTAGGCTCAGTCACATATACAGAGATGCACCAGAAAATATTACACAGAGCATACGTCACTCCTAGATTGAGATTTCTCATAGGAGCTGCCCCCTCATCCCACTGTTTCAAGTGCGCTTCTCTAGATGCAGGTCTAGTCCATTGCCTCTGGTCCTGTCCCAAAGTACAGGTCTTATGGCAGACACTCCAATCATACATAACTACAGAGTTGAAAATACAATTCACCATAACTGAAACCTGGGCGTTCTGGGGTATTTACCCGGCATCTCCACCCAACACACTAACTAAAGGTAATCGCATCTTATTAATCAAACTGGCTGCTGCAACAAAGAAAACGATCCTTTCTCAATGGATCTCCACCGACCCAATCCTATCTCACTGCTACATCCTAGAATCTCTCATCTTTTCCAATTAGATTGGACCAACACTACACTACAGAAAGATAAGCTAACTGAAAAACACTTCCAAACTTGGTTGCCATATGTCCTAACCCTCCCTCCACTAGTAAAGGCCGCTCTGCGAAAATGCTTTCAAGATACTAGATGGTATTTGCTGGAGACTCTTAACTCCGCTACTCCTTTCTGACTTTGGCCTACATCTACATAATTGTCTTTACATAATTTCTATATGATCTGATATGGCCTTATAGCCTCATGTTAATATTCGCATACTTACTTCTTTTAAGTACATATTATAGTGTTGTTGAAATGTGGTGGAGTATCAAAAATCTGTATGTATCGCCAAACTGTTTTGCACTGCGTGCCTTTGTTGTTTGTTATTATGTTATGTAACCATCTGTCAATAAAAATTATTTGAAAAAAAAAAAGAAAGCCGATAAAGGCGGTGGTCTCGTAATTCAAAATACAAGTGATTATCTAAAAGAAGCCTCCTCACAGTTAGGTAATAAATTGTTCTACCAAACCTAATCTTCTAATCCTACATTAACCTTTCAGAAGAAACTGAAGGTTCTTTTGGATGATGCCCTGGACAGGGGCGCAATCTCCAAGGATACTTGGAAGTTTATTTATACCCTTATCCCATCACTCCAGTTTATTATCATTTACCTAAAATTCACAAGACACTTATCTCACCCCCGGGTCGTCCCATTATTTCTGGTATTGGGTCTATCACTTCTAATTTGTCACATTTTGTTGATGCACATATGTCACTTAATTAGAATCATATACGAGAGATACAACACAATTCCTAAACACTATCAAAGAAATTAAATGGAAAAAATTATATCACTTCCTTACATGCGATGTGGAATCGCTTTATTCCAACATCCCCCATGAGAGGGGATTGGAAGTAATTACCCAAGTATTAGAGAAAGATTCATCTTTAGAAGAAAAATTGAGAGTGTTTATAGTGGCATCAATAAAATATATATTGGAACATAATTATTTCACATTCAATAAACAGTTTTTTTTGCAGACACAGGGTACCGCCATTGGGGACCAGGTTTGCCCCGAGTTATGCCAACCTCTATATGGGTGCACTTGAGGATGCGCACATTTGGGGTGGTGGCTTTGGGGCGAACCTGGTCCTCTATAGGCGGTATATTGATGATTTGTTCTTTATTTGGGATGGGGATTTAATGTCAATCACTTCATTTATTAATCACCTTAACTGTAATAATTTTGGTTTAAAATTTACGCACTCTACACACTCTCACTTTATTACTTTTTTGGATGTTGCGCTCCTGTCCAGGGCAGAAAACATAGAAACTAAAACCTTTTTTAAATCGGTTGACACAATTTTCTTAGATATGACAGCAGTCATTTGCGGGCATGGCGGGACAATGTCCCAAAAAGCCAATTCTATAGGATTAAAAGAAATTGTTCTAGACAGGATACTTAGCAAGAACAGGTCAAAATAGTATATGAAGCTTTTGAGGATCAAGGTTATCCTCCTTATATCCTGAAAAATGCGTTAGAAGACACCAATAAGAAGGATAGGTGTATGCTACTAACTAAAAATAAGAATAAAAATAAAAATATTGATAGAAGTGATAATAAAGATGAAGGGGAAAGAGATAGAGAAGATTCATATAGGGACACATCAGTGTTTGTGACACAGTATAATACGCATGCTACGGACATAAGAAAAATTATTAACCAGAACTCAGCTATATTGAAAGTAGACCCTTTGCTGAACGTAGGTTCGGCCATGAACTTCAAAGTAGTATATAGAAAGTCGGACACTTTACAGACAAAACTTGCCCCTAGTATGTTTGGGAAGAAGAAACCAAAACTAGAGAATGATAAAATAGAAAAGAATATGGGTGCCATAGATTGGAGACTAGATAGACCTAAGGGCTTCTTCAAGTGCGCTAAAAATAAGTGTCTAACTTGCAATTATGTGGGTTCAAGGAAAATAACTAGTTATAAGTCAACTGCTACAGGAGAAACATATTCTATAGAAAGTTTTACTAATTGTGAATCCTCTTATGTTGTATATCTATTGACCTGTGGGTGCGGCCGACAATATGTTGGTCGCACCATTAGAAAATTCAAAATACGGTTTTTGGAACATAGACGTAACATCCTAGCGAAAAATTTATTACATAGTGTATCTAGACATACAAACCATTGTCAACAAGGGGAATTAAGAAATATTACAATATGTATAATTGAACAAATTAGAGTGACTGAAAGAGGGGGAGATAGGTTTAATCTGCTATGCAGAAGGGAAGCTTATTGGATATTCCGATTGAAAACATTGGAGCCTTTGGGACTTTATGAGAATATTAAATTAAACATTATATAAGAATTACGATGCTTCTGTCTGAACAGAATAGTCGGTATATATATATATATATATCTCTCCTCTTTTCTCTCCCCCGCTGCCCCCCCCCTTCCGTTTCCCCCATCTGTTTGCCTCCTCCTATTCACCAAATAATAAAGTGTTAAATTAAATATGGAATATATATTTATAAAATATGTATCTGCATACGATTTCTGTCTCTGTTTCTCTATATAGGATAATCGGTTTTATGACTGTTTAGCTATAGATATATATTTTCTACATTTAGATTTGTCTAAAAACATTTGCGTTTATTTGACCCTATCAATATTAAGATAGTTATTTATATATGCATAAAAAAATCTGCTAAATATACAATGGACAGTAATTTATACATTAAAACTTAAAATCTAATTAGAATCTGGAAAAATATATTCATATGATATATGTTTATATACATTTTTCATATATCTAAGGGAGAAATTTTTCCTCAGAATAAATTCATTTGTTTATTTATGTATTTTTGTATATGCTGATAATTTTTGTATTTTGTTTTTTATCATTTATTAATTGTCGGATTATAAATTGTATATATACACTATATATCTTATTATTTTTTATATATTTTTTAAGTTGAGTAGTAGACAGGCACCTCAATATTATAATATATCTGCTTTGTACTATTTAAATGTGAGCAAGGACACACTAATTAGCTAATAATTTATTTGTTAACTATTTGCTGTGGTTACATAACAACATTGACAGAATAGAATGGTATTGCATTCCAATTAAGGGAGATTAAGAGTTAATATATATTATCCAATGGGGAGCCCCCTGAGAGGATAAAAAGAGACCATGGTAATGAGCCTATCATCCTCTGATGAAACCGCCATCTTTGTTGGCGGAGAAACGCGTCAGGTGACTCATTCCCCCGTGAACCGCAAGTGGAACGCAAAGTCCGGAAGCCCGAACCCGGAAGTCGCGGCACGCGACACACGCAGGCGTTTCCACTCTCCCACAGTTGCTGCGGCTGTGCATGAACCCGTAGATTCAGCTACGAGTCCCCCATCCCCTGCATCTGACACCAGGATTCCAGCTATTGTGGACCAGGCAGGAGGAATCACCAGGAGGACATACGGGCTTGCACAACCCAGGAGCACTCCTGACACTAATGGATGGGTGAAGTATTAACTAATAACACCCAATATATGAACAGCATCTTTTTCAAAGTGGCTTGTTTTTTTAAAAAAATCATCACCTATGATTGTTCTCTGCGCAAATAAACAGTCAGCTGGTTTGGATCCAAAATCTTTATAAATTATCTCCATTTGTGCATGAAATTAAATCTACTCAGCTGAAGGAGAATTATCTCATAACTGCCTTAAACCTCACAAGTGAATGCAATTATATCTCTTTCTTGTGAACTAACAACTATTCTGCTTGGAACAAATACTAACTTTGTCTACCCATGTGCATGAATCATTTCAGCTGAAGGAGAACTTTCTTTTAATTGCTCTAATCTTTGTAGGTGTATGCAATTAAGCCTTTTGTAAAAAGGAGCATTACTAACCAAGCATAATCTGTGTGGAGTTTACATTTACTTGTATGTGGAGTAATTGACAAAATTAATATTTCATGGTCTTATGCTACTAATTCTGCCTTATTGTTTGCATTTTAAGATTAAGATTTTAATCAGTAATTTGAAATAAATTATTAACTTGTATCAAAACAGCAGTCGGTTAACATTTTGTGCACCTTCACTTATATCTTTGACTAACACATTTTTTTTATGTCGAGTGGATTTCCAGGTCCACATTGTGAAGGCAGCCAAATCTAGGTTGTCCTCTCTATATTCAGAGGCTATATACATTTTTTTTTTTTATTTAGCGCCAGACACATTTGTTCTTGTTGTTTTTTCTGGCCCTACTACCTGGCTGCCCACCTCCTTTTCTAGGGATTAGGCCCTAGACTGTGCACTTGAATTGTACATTATATATGTTACCTTATACTGCACTGGACTATGGGGTATTATCTACAGTGCATTGCTGTTATTAATCTTGTACATTATGCATGTACTAGCAGTATTTACTATACTATACTTTACTATACTATTTACTCTCTAATAGTTAGCCAAACCACTGTGGTAGCTGGTTCACCCTCACTGGAGACTGGCCACATAGTTAAACATGGGCCCCTATAACTGCATTCCTGGGGCGCCCTTCAGGCCGCAGTCCGACACTGCCCTTCTCTCCTCCCCCATCTGGGCACCCCTGCCTTGAGCACAGATATAGAAAGTAGGTAAGAGTGATTATAATGATAAAAGTAAGTCCTTTGTATCCTGCATATATATTTAGTACCAATTTATGTCCTCTTTCTAATTTTCATGTTCTGTGTAAAGATCCAGCTATTATGATTTAATTTGTTAACAGGCATATGATTACTAATGTATGATATATTGTATATAAAATGTTATTTATAAAGTGTAATCACAGGGATGTATTTTACATAAATTTAGGATACAACATAACTTGGTGATCCAGCTCAGCCACATCATGGAAACCTCATACAAGGCTGGTCCTTCTGTAGGTTACTCTGACTGTCAAGTGACTGTAATAATGTGTGTGTCTGGGAGTTTACTCACCAAGATGAAGGGGAAATACAGGCTCTGTTCAGCCTATTTTAAAGAAATTATATTAGAAATATCATGGGACTTGCTATAAATGGTTCTGCCTTGATGTGGTTAGCCTGCTTTGCCATATTATACCCAGACTGCAATTAAAAATGCCTTAAACTAGTGTGCAAGTTTTTATATTGATGGGTATATAAAATGTCAAAGTCGAAAAATATTACAGAACACACAGCACGTATAAAATACACACACATGCCCACTGCGCGTGCACTTGTTCCGCCGTGCGTGCACATATCCGCAATTTGCGTATGGTTGCTCCCGCGGTCCTGCGCGTGGTATGGGTATTTACGGCGGAGTTTGTGAATGCATGGAGGGCTATCAAAACATTACATATTTAATCCAAATAGTGCACAATGTACACATAGTCCCCCTGCACCACATCAGCAAGTATCAACAGTTTAAATGATTCCAGAACAAAGGGATTCACCTTTGCATGATAGGAGGGGACAGACTAAGGTTATAAGGTGGTGTCTGGTATCCAGCTGTAGGGTATTTTAAGGGTTACATTCCGGTGTTGGTTTGCGGAAGATCGCATGTTCCTGTGGATAGTTATGTGCAGAAGTAGAATATAGATATAAACTGTATTTACTGTATATTATGTATGCGGCGGGAATCCAGAGGAGACCACCCACAAGAGCAGTTGAGAAAGACATCGCCCACCTTTTCAAAGCAACCAATGACCTCCTGTACTGTAAAGATGCATCCCTGTGTCCAATGGACAAAGGGATTACAGTATCCATTGTATTGCTTTTGGAAGTATTGTATAAAAAGCCTGTTGCTGCCTGGCCGGTGACAAGACTGTCAACGCTATCTACCTGATTAGCGGAGGACTGGACCAGGAAGCGCATGCGAATATTCTCACGTATGTACATTGACTGTAGCCATTTACTCTGTTGTATTGTAGTGCATAATTTGTATTGTTAAACCCCCTTTCAGATATATTACTCTGTGGTGTCGGAACCCAGTGATTAACTACAAATCGGTGTTGTGTCCTCTTTTCCCTGCTAGGGTTTAAAGTGTATTACATCTCCTAACTGTATAAGGTTTTAAAGAGTATTAATTGAGTGTGTACACGCTGCATGTACTTAGTACCCCCAGAGCGGCGTTTGTACGCAGAGTCCGTACACGGTACGGGACTTGTTACGCAAATAGCGTAAAGGTACATAGAGTGAATATTAAGTTTAGCAGCCGTAGCGGCTCCATGGTAAAGGTGTGTTAAAAAGGTATAGCTTTATGGTTTAAGATAATATCGACATTATCAATTGGGGGCATCGTCCGGTTTTTCCACATACCCGCAGCCTAGAAGGTTAAAGCAGACTTTATCTATCAGCAAAGGGTGGACAGGTATCCTACATAAACCTTTTTCTGGCCGCAGGATACACTGGGAAACTCTATTTTATTGCCGATTAGATGGCGTCTGCTCTGCATGGTTTGTAGGGATGCTGGTGGGACCCGTAAAGTAAATACGCAAAGCTATTTAAAAAGTCTGTGAATTTCTGTTTGGCGCCAAATGCGCACACAACACAAGCGTACACCTGTACTTTGCATACCTGCTCATATTGTTGCCATAAATACTGATTACTAGATTCATTTAGACCTGTGCGGATAAATTTGTTGCTATTTAGTTAAAAATATAGAATAAATATTAAGGAAGTAAACGTAAAACACAAATACAGTCTGGCCTAGTTAAACAGGTTTATACAGAAAGAAACTGTGTTGTGTTAAGTAAACGATTATAGGTAATATCACTTACATTTATAGAAGTGTGGGATTTGTACTATTGCGGACATACGGTTTTTGTACACGTGTCTCGGACAAAGTACGGGACTGCGTACGCAACGTAAAGACATACGCACGGTCGCGTGTTTACGCAACATGCGTAAGGGCACGACCGCTAAGTACAAATTACACAATAGCATTGTTTAGTTTAGGGGCGGGACAGTAGCCACGCTACATTAGCACAAATTGCTCGGTTTCCAAGATTTAGTTTAAATAAAACCTTTTTTACTGCATTGCCTCTGGTACTAAGGTTGTTTATCTGAATGAAAGATAATTTTCTGTACAGAAAAACCAAAGTGTATTTCAGTGAATGAACGTGAGTGAGCAAACATAATAAAGGTTTTGTGGACCCAGGGAATTCGGGATCCCGTCGAGTGGTACATGAAGTGAGTGGAGACTTGGTGGCGTGAGGCAGCTGACTCACGTTAATATAGATTGAAGTACAAAGGAGCAAGGTAGCAGAGTACCGCAGACCAGAAGGTCAGCGAGGTTTAGAGTACCGCAGACCAGAAGGTCAGCGAGGTTTAGAGTACCGCAGCCCAGGGGGTTAGCGAAGGTTTACCCATTTAGTTTTTTTTTATACGCTCCGGCTGAGGTTTCGCAGCCTGAAAAATCAATTCCACTGGTCGTACGGCGGATAAGTAACAAGTACCTATACGCTGTGCGATTGGACCGCACGTTCGTGGATGCAATATTTTGCGCAACATGATACCCTTTTTACGAGCTTTGCGTAAAATCGCGGTATTATTAGCGCTGTATATGGCATACGCAAGCGTGATTTGTGTATAATAAAGGTTTAGGGAGTTTTCGCTGGTCTCTCTCAGGAAATCTCCAACAACTTATATTTACTGGAAAGGGTAAGTTATTGCCAGATACTTCCAGTAAATAGAGGTTACATAGGGCCCTAAGTTGGGTACATTGCCTTCGCTATCGCCAGTGTATGGTAGTACTGGCCAACGTGGCCGGTGAGCGGGTGAAGAGCGCTCAGAGAACTTTCACCGTTGCCTTATATTGAGTATTTTGTTTTTTTTTGTGGGATTAGCCGAAAGGACAATACCTGCAAAAATATGGGGGCCAGTTGCTCAAGTAAGGGACGTTCAACCAGGGTTCAGGTTGACATACCGCGGCCCAGGGGGTCAGCGAGGTTCATAATGTGTGAGAAGTATGGACCACACACAGAAGTTTTGTGCAATGAATGGGAACGTATGACTGCGGAAGATAGGGAACCATTCCCTAAGGTAGGCAGTTTTGAACCAGAGGTATTGCAGAATTTAAGGAGTAGGATATGTCTAATAAAATCCAGAAAACAAAGGATTAGACATACAGATTGTTTAAACTTATGGCAGCAAGAGGGCGATATGCAAGGGAAATTAACATATGCAGCAGGTTCCAAACCTAGCGGGAATGAGAACACAAACACACCATTGTCGGCACAGGTCGAAGGAGAACAGAAGGCTGCAGTCAATGATACATCCGTAAATGATAGTAATATGAAAGAGCAATGTATTAACCCTAACTTTTGCAAAATGTATCCTGTTTTGAAGTCTCTCCAAGGTTTTAGGTCACAGGGAGATGAAGGATTCAGCCAAATCGCAGCTCTCCTCCAAGCAGTCATGTTGCAGGAAACTCAGGTGGGACCTGTCCAACCTGGTAGAGCAGTAACAATATTCCCCAATGAAAGAAAGGGTGAGGTCACAGCTACCGGTAAGTGTGAGACAGTTCATTGCACAGAGACAACAACACCTCACTGTAAACAGACTAGGAACGGAATGGTAGAATTACACCCTGTCTTGGAAATAGTAACCCCCAATGGGGGAACCAATAGTCAGGGAATAATCCTCACCAGGAATAATGCAATGTATTGCCCGTGGCCCAGAGATGAGCTACGGTCAATCATTTCAGAATTCCCCGACCCTCGGAAGCATTTAGCCAGATGTCAAATGTTTATCAGAGATCTGGGTAATGCGTATGAACCGAGAAACCAACATTGGCGGACATTTTTGAGAGTATGTTTACCCCCTAATATTGACACCCAAAAATTCATCACTGATTGTAGATTAGAGTGGGATAGTCGTATGACTGACAAACTCAATCAGGAGAACTTAGAGCAAATTAACAGGCAACTAGAGTTGTATTTCCCCACAACTGTTAAGTGGAGAAGAATTTTCTCCATAAAGCAGAGGGGAAATGAAATGGCATCTGAATATTTCCATCGGGCCCTGCAAATAATAGATAGATACATGGGGGTATCGGATACAGGGAACGATGAAAATTACAGAGAGGTGGCTGTCTCTGTGCTGATGGACGGATTCGATAAGACAGTAAGGGACAGAGTACAAACCTCTTTGCCTGGTTGGAGAGGGGTCACAGTAGCTTGCCTTAGATAGTGCGCAATTGAACACCATAGGAATATTGCTAGGCGTAGGAAACTGCAAGAGGAGAGGCTGAGGATTGAAAGTATGCAGGCTCTTACACCAAAGTCTCATCAGCCCAAACCCCAAAACCCTAGTAGTAACAAAAGACCGAGAATATGTTACATTTGTAAAAATAAAGGACATTTTGCTAGAGATTGTAAGAGTAGGAAAGCAAATAGCCAATATAGACCCCTAGACAGAATAAACAAACCACGTTATTAAACATGTAGACGGGATCAAGGGACATATAGTAAGGAATCACGATATATATAGAAAAACACAGATTCGGTTAATGGGAAGAACAGAATAAATGCAACTTTACCCTGTTGACAGAACTTACTGGGGTTAGGAGAAGGCCTCTAAACTTCTGCTTCTCTCTCTAGCAGAAGTGACCTCTAAGTAACTTAACAGGAGTTTTGTTAGAGATGGTATACATATAGAGTGCTCCCATCCAGGAAGCACAAAATATGTTAGATACCCACGAAGACTAATGTTGCATTTCACTGTTTTAGATGTATGTCCATCACAGGTAGAGGAAATTATCTCAAAGATACCGGGTTCCCTATGAACTTAGAATGGACAAGTCACTGGATTGATGGCTGGGATAGTCCCAGTAGAGATATAACACACATAGAATTTTTTTTAAGGGGAACAGACCGATTAGGGAATCATTCCCCGTAGTGCCCAATCCAGATGTCAAACTTTGTAAAATCTTCTTTGCCTTTACAAACTTACCTGTTACTAAGCCCTGTGATTTGTCTTCAAAGTTTCCTCTTCATTTCTTACGTTCACTGACAGGATTATAGTTCAAACGCCACATGCCTACTCGGTCTTTCAGAGCTCTGCCTAAATCCAGTATATCTCACTAGTATAGGGACACCAGTATCAGTATGCCTGGTCATGCACAAAGGGTGGAGAATGGGAATACTGGTGAAGGTAGACTGTGCATAGATACCGATATACATGATGGTGTGACAGCCTGATGGTGAATGCAAATCTGACAAATTTTCTTTTTATTATTTCCCCTCTCTTTTCACTTTCCAAAAATGGTTTTACTTCACACAACTGATAATACACAACAGTTAAACACATTGAAATGCAAGATTTATGTTCCCAACAGAAAGGTCGCTGACCCAGAGAGAACATCGTATCACTGGAGTGTCTGTTCCGGGAAGGCTGAGAGGCAGTACTGTTGAGACGGCACCTGAGCGCAGAGAACAACAAGCCTAGAGGCAGTTGTCGCACCAGTTTTTTTTTTATTATTTTCTCCATCTCCCACTCCCCTCCTTCTCTCCTTCCCTTTCTCCCCCTTCTTGTTTCCTTTCTCTTCCCTTAACAAGAGGGACTTACCCCAAGAGACTGCGTTCCGGGTTTTCCTGTTAATCCTGTTGTTGGCCAGGACAGTCTGTTTCGGTGAGGGTCCCAGAGAGGTCGAGAAAGGATCTGGAATGGGTTCTGATGACGAGGATGGATTTGTAGAATTCCGAGAGCAACACATCACTCGAGCAAAGGCGAGTATCAGAAAATGATCTGGTAGTCAGGGAACTCGGAGGCACTGTGAAGGGTTATTAGCTGAGGAAAATTGCATTTGTAGGAATTGTGAGAACATAGTCGAGGATGGGTGCATCCAGAGATGTCAGTCCAGCCTTAATATCAACATGGACCGTTATCCATTGAGTGATTACCACTCACTAGTGGGTAAGGTCTTAAACCAGACAGAATGCTGGGTGTGCTCACAAGTACCTCAAGGTCAGAGCAAGTCAGGGTTAGTACCGTATCCTTTAGCAATAGATGAGGTACTCGAATTACGGGGTGGGAGACCGGTGGACAAGAAATTTAATATTTTTAGGCCCCCTAGTTTGAAGCTCCACCAGTATCATGTAGATAGAGCCTTAGTGTGTTTCAACATTTCCAATTTCCGAAAACCAGGAAATTGGGAGGTGACATGGAATAACCAGACCATGGCCTTTTCACACAGAGCTGATAGGATACCCATAGATTCTGAACTTGTACGCCAAATAGCCAACAGTGAAGGTATTTTCGGTATAGGTATACTCGAGGAAGCAAGACCATGTGGGTTGGAGAAGTATCACCAGGGTACTGTGCTCATATCATACAGCCTGATACTTGTACTGAACAGATGGGAGAACTAGGGATTGGGTTTTTCACTTGGAAAGTTTGTAATATGGTAATGTCATATTCTGTCCCATATGTTCTCCCTGATGATGCCTATTTCATATGTGGGAGGAAGGCGTATAAGTGGCTTGCCCCGAACTCAGAGGGATTGTGTTATGTTGGAAGAGTGTTGCCAGAGGTCATGACCATAACCCATGATAAGATGAAAGATGTTCACTGCAGTGCTCAGGCTCCTTATACTCATACTCACTATGAACACATCGTCAAGAGACACCTCATAGATAGGACAGAGCACGTAGCCTCTGATTTGATCCACAAATCCACCGGGATTCAATTCCTTCTCGCATTAGACATCACCCGTACTGCCAGAGGAATTATAAATTATAGGTATATCCATGCGCTAGCGAACCTGATAGATAATATCACTGAGATGTATGACGACACCTTCAGGTATACGGGTAGGGAGTTGCAAGCCTACAAGACAGAACTGATCCAGCATAGAATGGTCCTCAATTATATCACAGCCGTGACGGGTGGGTACTGTGTCACTTTGGCAACTCAATATGGTGTGAAGTGCTGCACGTATATTACAAACAGCACTGACGAGCCCACAGAGATTATCGATCAAAAGATGGATGATATATTGCAGTTGAAGTGGGAGTTCCGGAGGAGACACAACCTTACCCTGACCGCTGTGGGTAATGAGCTGACCGGCTGGGTCTCATGGTTGAACCCACGAAATTGGTTCTCAGGATTAGGAGAGTGGGCTCAAAATGTTATTATGAGTGTAGGAAAGTTTCTCCTTTGTATCCTGGGAGTCGTCATAATTATTGGCTTGATATTTAGGTGTGTTCGAATTCTAATGCGGCCTTTTTCTTTTACCCATTTTTCCTTTGTCTCCCCCTCTGCCCAGATACACCGATCCGGAAAAGACATTGATCCTACCCAAGAATGATTATGAAAATGTTATGTGAATGTATTTTAGATATGTGTCTTATCTTCATCTCTACAACCTTCAGTTAATGACACACATAGTCGACAGGTGATATCCACATATACTAGCACTCACATATGTTCCCCCTCCATGTATCATCAACTAAATGTGCACCCCATTTGTTGGAACAAGAAGCCAAAAAGAGCTCGGTAGTGTTTGTTGGCCCACTTACAGACCCTTAATATGGGATAAGAAGGATTTAATGTATACTTCGCAATACCTCGAAGCTTATCTAGAACATATACGGCACGATGATACATGCCCCTCAGACATGGATTCATACATACATGCTTTTTACTATCCCACTAGGTAATACCACCTACAACTCTCCTCCTACCATCCAATCGTTTGTAGATATTGTATTTATATTTTTCTGTTTAGTGTTTAGATAGTGGCAGTTATTGTTGACTGCCAAAGGGTGGACTGTCAAAGTCAAAAAATATTACAGAACACACAGCACGTATAAAATACACACACATGCCCACTGCGCGTGCACTTGTTCCGCCGTGCGTGCACATATCCGCAATTTGCGTATGGTCGCTCCCGCGGTCCTGCGCGTGGTATGGGTATTTACGGCGGAGTTTGTGAACGCATGGAGGGCTATCAAAACATTACATATTTAATCCAAATAGTGCACATTGTACACATAGTCCCCCCTGCACCACATCAGCAAGTATCAACAGTTTAAATGATTCCAGAACAAAGGGATTCACCTTTGCATGATAGGAGGGGACAAGGTTATAAGGTGGTGTCTGGTATCCAGCTGTAGGGTATTTTAAGGGTAACATTCCGGTGTTGGTTTGCGGAAGATCGCATGTTCCTGTGGATAGTTATGTGCAGAAGCAGAATATAGATATAAACTGTATTTACTGTATATTATGTATGTGGCGGGAATCCAGAGGAGACCACCCACAAGAGCAGTTGAGAAAGACATCGCCCACCTTTTCAAATCAACCAATGACCTCTCCTGTACTGTAAAGATGCATCCCTGTGTCCAATGGACAAAGGGATTACAGTATCCATTGTATTGCTTTTGGAAGTATTGTATAAAAAGCCTGTTGCTGCCTGGCCGGTGACAAGACTCTCAACGCTATCTACCTGATTAGCGGAGGGCTGGACCAGGAAGCGCATGTGAATATTCTCACGTATGTACATTGACTGTAGCCATTTACTCTGTTGTATTGTAGTGCATAATTTGTATTGTTAAACCCCCTTTCAGATATATTACTCTGTGGTGTCGGAACCCAGTGATTAACTACAAATCGGTGTTGTGTCCTCTTTTCTCTGCTAGGGTTTAAAGTGTATTACATCTCCTAACTGTATAAGGTTTTAAAGAGTATTAATTGAGTGTGTACGCGCTGCGTGTACTTAGTACCCCCAGCGCGGCGTTTGTACGCAGAGTCCGTACACGGTACGGGACTCGTTACGCAAATAGCATAAAAGGTACACAGAGTGAATATTAAGTTTAGCAGCCGTAGCGGCTCCATGGTAAAGGTGTGTTTAAAGGTATAGCTTTATGGTTTAAGATAATATCGACATTATCAAAAATTAGGGAGAAGTTTTATATATATATATATATATATAAATGATGGGGATAGTTGGCACTCCAAAATCGTAGAGCATAGACCGGGGTGCCCTCCTTGAGATAATACACAATGTGGGTGTTTGCAATGTAAGAAGCCAAAGCAGTCCATGGGCCCTTATATCCACAAAAACAGGCGGCACTCCACGGATTTAAAGTGAAAACAAATTCTTTATAGAGTGAGCAGCATGACGAGTCCAACGTTTCAACACCGCGGCGGGTGTTTTTGTCAAGGACACATGGTGAAAACACCATGTGTCCTTGACAAAAACACCCGCCGCGGTGTTGAAACGTTGGACTCGTCATGCTGCTCACTCTATAAAGAATTTGTTTTCACTTTAAATCCGTGGAGTGCCGCCTGTTTTTGTGGATATAAGGGCCCATGGACTGCTTTGGCTTCTTACATTGCAAACACCCACATTGTATATATATATATATATATATAAAAGATAGCATGGGTCCGGCACTCCTCGATGAAATTCACTGTTGCATCGGTGCCTTCACATGTACTGCTGTACACAAATATAGTTACCCCAGTGCGGCACTCGATTCATAACAAACGGACTCTGGAGACCAGTAAAGTTCAACAACGTTTCAGTGCTCGCAAGCACTATCGTCAGGTTTATAAGATTAAACTGAATATTACATACCTTAAATACACGTGCACCCGTGAAAAACGCCGCGCCGGGGGTTGAGGAAAGACCTCCTCCTTTCCGGCCACAGCTAATTACGTCATCCTAAAGTGACTCCCATCACCATAGTAACATACAAACATTAAAACAGCGAATCTGTAAATGCATAATCACATGATTACTGAATCGAACAGGAAACATATCAACATTAACCACTAACTCTGATATATATTAATATAAATATCCGGTCATCCAAAACAGCTAAAGCTCAAATATTCATTTAGCCCACGCGGGGCTACTACATCTAGCCGGTGAATCCATTGCACCTCTCGCTGAATTAATAACCCCCCCCTCTCACTGTTTTTTTTACCCAGTCGATCATCCGATATTTAATACTTGCAATCGAATGTTTGTATTCTGCAAAATGACGTGCAACAGGTTGATCTGATCTTGTACTGCTACTTAAAGCTGCTCTTATTGCAGACCTGTGCATCGCCATACGATCTTTAAATCTCCCCTGGGTCTTTCCTATATATGAGAGGCCACAGGGGCAGATTATCTGGTAAACCACATAACTCGAATTACAAGTAAGGTGGTGACGGATCAAGAATTTTTTGCCCGTATGGGGGTGATAAAATGAATCACCTGGTATCAAGTAACTGCAAGTTGTACAGCCACATTTAAAACACCCCAAGGCTTTTCTGGAGAGAAAATGAACAGGTTTACTTTCCTCATAGTTTCCTATATCAGCATGTACTAATAAATCTCTGAGGTTTTGCCCACGAGTATAACATGGCATAGGATCTACATCTCCAAACGGTAATTGTCGGTCTGATTTAATAATGTGCCAAGTATCTTTAATTACCATATTCACCTCCCTTGATTGTGTGTTAAATTGATTGACAATAGGCATCTTATTATTCCGTTGCTTAGTGTTAGTTTTTCTAAGCAAAGTATTCCGATCTATTTTTAGGACTTTATCCCGAGTATGTATTAACATTTCTCTAGAGTAGCCCCTTATTGCTAATTTCTCAATAAGGACTTCAATTTGTTCAGCTGCAATTTCACTATTTGAGTTAATCCTCCAGATACGTAACATCTGAGAGTATGGTAATGAGTTCTTTAATTTAACCGGATGACAGCTATTGTACTGCAACAATGTATTTCTATCAGTTGATTTTATATGCACAGATGTTTCAAATTGATTACCAATTAATCTGATATCAACATCTAGGAAATCAATTCTTTCCTGACTCATACGATAAGTAAATTTAACCGGACATTCACTAGAGTTGTTATCTTCCATTAACTTCACAAAACCATCCACAGACCCTGACCAAACAATAAATAAGTCGTCTATGAAGCGAGTATATAAAATAATGTTAGACGATATTGCCAAATCTGAAAAGAATAACTTCTGCTCGACCCCCAACATAAATATGTTGGCTATTGCCGGGGCTACTGCTGAACCCATTGAGCAACCGCTCATTTGAATATAATATTTTTTGTCGAACAAGAAATAATTATTTTTTAGAGTAAACTCTAAAAGAGCCAAACAAAACTCGATAAATGCCATGTCAAAGGTATTGCTTTCGATCAAAAAACATTTAACTGCATTTAGACAAGAATCATGTGGAATTATTGTGTACAAACTGACCACATCAGCGCAGACCATCCAGGAACTTTCCGGGATCTCACGCAGTGTAGTCAGTTTATTCAAAAACATTGTTGTATCCAACAAAAAGTTCTTATGCTGTTGAACTAAAGGTTGAAAAATTGCGTCCAGATATGTAGAGATTGGCTGTGTCAACGAGCCTCGAGACGACACAATTGGCCGTCCTGGCGGGGGGGGTCACCCCCTTATGCACCTTGGGGAGAGTATAAAGAAGTGGTGCCACCGGATGCTTAGGTAACAATACATCTGCTAGCTTTTGGTCAATGATTTCATTCTGAACTGCATTTCTTAAGATATCCCCTAATTCTCCATGGAATGTGTCCACTGGATCACCCGGTAACAGTTGGTATATTGTATCATCCATTAATTGGCGTAGAATTTCATGTCGGTAATCTTGGACATCCTGTAGGACAATCGCCCCTCCTTTGTCCGCCGGTCTTATGATTACATTAGTATTCCTAGAAAGGGATTCCACTGCACCTCTCTCCTCTGGTGTCAGATTTGGGTGAATCTCCCTATGGCGTTTTGTAACTGTCACAACTGAGGGCCTGAGCTGACGGGAGGCAGCCTCAGTTGTAGGGGCTGAGATGTACCGGAACCTGGGAGGTTGTATCAGACCCCTGGACATGTAAGTAACATGGATAATAACTGCCCGAAGGCGTGACCACGACAACTTGGATAAAAGTCAATGATGTTTATTATGACAACTCCGCAACACAGCAGCAGTAAAAGAAAATGTAAAAGTCAGCAAAGAATAAATACAGTTCCTGGGTACTACAGGGTGGCAGGAGCCACAGGGCACTGGTAGTGTGAGATAGTTCTTATGATCTTCTAGATGGAAAGTCCTTACCAGGCCCGACTGTAGCAATGGAGATAACCCAGGATTGTGCCAGCTGGTGTTCCAGAAAAAGCTGGGTTGCTGAAGATAAAACAGCTGCTGTGGATACTGGCTGGAACCAGACTGTTGTTAGCACGGAGTGGATACTGGCTGGAACCAGTTAAATAATAAATGAACTTGGGAGCGATGAAATATGAA